>NC_066313.1:99725970-100026386 GCF_022539315.1 Serinus canaria | reverse complement strand
CCTGGGCTCCCCTCAGCTCTGCTGGGGAGCTGATGAATGATCCAGGAGCCACTGAGCTCTCCTGCCATGCACCACCAGGACAATTGTCTCTGCTCATCTAAGCTGCTGACAGAGTTGGCAGCCCGTACTAAATCCCCTAGAAGAGCACTTGAATGTGGTCTGACGGAGAAATGGGGATACTTATGTCTCTCCTAATGGTATTCTTAGAGAAAATACAACTCTTCCTATGCAGCAGGAGACATCAAAACATTTGAAATCTACATATTTTTGAAAGGGTACACAGAATCCCACCTATCAGCTGGAGGGGTTTGAAAAAGTATGTTTTATTTGTGTTGTTCATATTAAGTGATAACATTGCCTGTATTGTTATGTCTTCTCAGTAAATAAATGCTGGGTTTGGTTGCTTGCTAGGTTTAATTCATCCTACCTGTCATATTGCTGCAGCTTTTTGCTGGTGGTTAGTCCTGTGGTAGCACCTGCAGCATTATCTGATTTATCTGTACATCCAAGGTTAATGCTCCCATTGCAGCTCAATTTGCATTGCCAAGGTTTATTCAAGGAAGATGATTTCCATGTCTTGATAGAGGAAATTAATGGCAAAAATGATAAAAAATTGTCAAGTTACGGTTCTGAATATTAAGAATCAAAAGCAAAAGATGCATAAGAAGCAATGCTGTGGTAATTTCAATGAGCTCAGTGCTACTTCCCAAAGTGCAGTCCCCACATAACAGCAAAAGGATTTGTGTGGGTGCATTCTAGCTCTATAGTGTGCCCAAGGTACAGCAATAATTTTATTCTCTAAGTATCCTGGACTGACTAGCATGGCTTTTTAAAACATACTTCAAATAGGGAAGGTTTCATTAACCCTTCAGAAGATATGAAATGTAGATTCATAAAAGTCTATTTAAAACATAAGGAACAAGTATGACTCACTGGAAACTTGTTTTATGTTTCTGAATTAAATACTTACACAGCCAATAGCTCTGTTATTTACAGATGGTGTCACAATATAATTTTCTCATTTTCATGAAAGAAGAAACAGCATTATTGTTTCCTTTTTTTTTTCCTTCAGCAATACTAGATGTTGTCACAGGAAGGATGAGTTACATCATTAGGCTATCTGTGGTAATTAATTCACTCAGTTTCAGTGTTGCTTTACACAGTGAAGACAGGAGTGGTTGCACCAAATAGGCAAAATAAAAACATAAAGTGAATCCTAAATTCTTCTTTGGTGTGAACATAAATGTATTGAGTGTATGTGTTAAATTCTACAGCTCAGCTCATTGCTGCCTCCCTGTATCTGGGCTTTTGCATCTATTACATAACAGACCAAAGATATCATCTCTCATCCTCTCTCTTGCACATAGAACCATGGTAAGCATCACATAAATGCCTGCATTTCACAATGGTGACATAACTTGTCCTTATACTCCCCATATGGATGTCAGAAAACACCAAACACCGTGCACATAAATGACTATCATGTTTCCATAGAAACTAATGTACTTGAGGCAGAAAAATGAAATGAGATTTATAAAATTCATTTTAGAAAGCACAAAAGTTAAAAAAAAAAAACCAAACCAGAGTTCAAATTGTCTTATGTTTTTGTCAAAATGCTCAGATGGTGTTCAATCCACTCTTTCATAAATTATCTTTTAGAAATCATTATTAATGACACTGTCCTGGACTGTTAAGCTAAACTGTTAGCTTAAATATTTTGCTTTGTTATTTCTGCCTCCAGTACTGTAATGCTGACAGTGTTTTGCTTCCTGGCATCTTTGCAGATGAGCACAGAGCAGAGGTGCCTGTGAGATTCCTGTGTGTCCCACATGTCCTTTGAGGGCCTGACATGGTCTCTTCCAGAGGGCTAAACTTCACACTTCAGCTTATGGGTGACCAGTTGCTAAACAGAAAAGCAGAATCAGCTGTGAAGGAGGCACTGCTACAGCCTTTCCTTCATGAATTTTATGGGAAAAATCTGAGAGGCAGAGCAGGCACCACCTCTCTACTCTCCCGTAGCAAATTCAGTGCCTGGAGCTGCAACAACTGAACTGGACAGGGAAATTTTCTAGCTCTGAGACCCTGGAGCTGGGATGGCAGCAACCCTGCAGCCCCATAGCTCCTGGCACTGACAGTATATCCCATCTATTCCCATGCTCACCAGTCCCTGTTTCAGCATGGGCTCACCCTGGGTCAGAAATATTCCATGGTGATATTCCCTTTCCAGCAGCAGGCTGCAGCTCCTTGGTAACTACAGCCTGGCTGTCTGGGCTTGAGCTGACTTAGCACTGCTGCTGGGGCTGGTGCTGCCTCCTCTGAATTTGTAAGTCCTACAGAAGTGGATTGGTGGCTCTGAGCGGGTTAATGTGGTAGAAGGATAAATAATTTGTGGCATTTTTCTGTATTCATTTTCTTTGAGGGACAGGAAACAGTTCTGTTTCGCCTGGCATGTCATCAAACCAGGTTCTCCAGCTCTGCTTCGAGTCCGAAACAGACATAAGACAGATGTTGCTCTACATTTTTCAGTAATTTTCCTATCCAAATCTCTTGGTGTTCACTCTATGACTCCTGCATAATTCAGGTTGCTTACAGTGGTTTGATGTTCTCTTTGAATTTCTTCTTGTTTGTTTGCCCTCGCCTTTGCCAGTGACTAACATCACAATACTTTACCACCACTCTGGGGACTGCTACACCCACGCATCAGCAGCCCATTCATTCCCAGGGCTTCTCTGCAGTCCCAGCCCTGGCAAGGACGCCCTAAATCCTCTGGGTTTTCAGTGAGGCATGCTGGAATCTCCAAAGAGCAGCATTCCAAACAGAACCTAAGGAAGGTCTCAGTGTACTGTTATCAGTAAAGCTGTTTTTTTCCAGACCATGACATATTAAGGATGAGGGCTTTGCATCATTTAATAAGTGATACCACAGCTTAGAAGTGTGTGTCTGAGCTGGTTTGGGAAGGAAAAGTAACTAATTGCATAGTTGTGAAGTGATGAAGTGTCTGAGAGGCTGGGCTAGTGGTCAATAGAAACTTTCATGAATTAATCATCTCTTTAAACTCTCTCAGGTTTACCACAAGCAAAAACAGCTTTACCTGTCAGCTGACAAGTGCAGCTCACTTTCTAACACAAAAATCACAGCTGTCACCTTCTCTTGGTGGGCTCAGCAGTGAGATGCTTGACAGAGCAGAACTATTGCCGTGTTTTGTCAGTGGTCACTCCAGGTGAGGACTGAAACATGCATGAATTCATAGCAAAAAGCCAACACCCAGTTAGATGAGAGCTGGGTCCATCCATGTAGAATGTGGGCACTACATCTAGGCTTCCTATATGGAAGCATGTAATCTCAGAAGCTCTGGTGTCTCCAGTGTCTTCTGAACACTGTTTTAGGGGCCAAGATTCCCAGCACCCCAGTGCAAGCCTTCTGGATGCACTTACCCTGGCTTGCTCATGAAGGCATCTGAGCTGCCTCAAAGGGATTCCTGCTTTTAGGCTAAGGGCAGCATTGCAGCACCAGCCCTGATGTATTCCATCCCTCCCATGGAGCCAATCTAAGGCACAAACAACAATTCAAAAACATCATCTTCCAAGTCAATCTGCACATTGACACAAATCATTTATTGTCCTAACTTTACATCCCTAATCTCCAACCATGCTAGAAAGGACTCAAATAAGAGTCTCTGTCTCCTTTATTAGCTGCTTATGACAGGTGTTCTCTTGTAGATATACAAAAAGGCTTCAGAATACACTGGGTATTGATTCACAGAATCATAGAATTGTTGAGTTTGGAAGGGACTTTAAAGATCATCTACTTAGGGATTAGAACTATGCAATCTCTGAGACTCCTTTCAACCTAAACTATTCTGCCATTCTGTGTTTCTGTAACCTACACTGCTGCAAAGTCCCCTAAGCAAATAAACAGGCACATATTAAAAACAAGCAAAGAACCAAACCAAAAACAGAGGAAAAGAGGCAGGATTAACAGCTAGGACAGAGCAGAGAGCTTTCAAGAAGAGCATCTGTGCTCAGTGAATGTCAGACCTGTCAGCTGAGCTGACAAGATAAAATGCTTGCCCTGTATTTAATTAAATTCCACAGCTCCTAATAAACACATAAAAACATACAATGGTGTGTTTCAGTAGCAGAACTTACAATTTTATTACAATGCACTATTACTGCAGCAGGAGAGCAGCTTATATTATCCTTAAATAGCATCCAACTGGAAAATAGGTGGATTGGGCACTACCTGTTGGCAAACAGGCTAATTCTGCCATTTTATTTGCAGTGCATAGTTAGAAGCCCCCAACAATATTCTGTTGAACTGCAGAGCTGAGCTTTTGTAAATGACAAATTTCATGCATTTTTCTGCTGGTTTAGAGAAAGATTGTGATGCTCTGTTCATGCTGAGTAGCAGCACAGAGCTGCACGTGGTCTCAGCAAGGATAATACGCCAGCTTCAGCCTCATCTCGTGACAAGACACAGCGTTGCCTGCAGAGGGTAATGAACCTGCTTTCATAAACAACAGTACTTGTCTGCTGGTGATTCATACTGTAAAACCTGCTTTGCTGTTGCTGAGGTCTTAATCCCAGTTCCTTGCTTGTGTACAGTCATATTATAATTATGTCTCTCCATTGCATTCAACGAACTTGTTAGCAGCTGTCTGCATCCTTCAGTTGGGATGAGCTCCCTTTATGGGATTTCCCTGCAAGCATCCCTTTTTGTCTGCTCTCTTGGCTATCTTACTCATGTCCATCTGCTAACATGGCAGGATGCTGCTTCCAGATCCTTGTTCCAGCAGAGGTCCTGGGAGAAGTATGGGTTATCCAAGCCTGTTTAACACTGTCTTATAAGTGAAAAGGTCTTCCCCTGTGTAATCTCCAAGGAATCTGCAACCTGTCCCTCTTTATGCTTTGTTCATACTGCAAAACCACTGTGCTGTTCCTACAACAGCCAGAGTTGTCTGTGCCAGATGAGCTTTGTTGCCCAGCTGGAAAAGGTCTGAGGTGATTCATATCTAAACAGCCTGGAGATCCCACATCAGGGCCCAAGGATGTAGAAGTTCAAGTGTTTCCCCTGTCCAATATATACAAAGCCCTTGTTTCCATATTCCTGTGCTTGCTGAAAAGTCAGAAGAGAGCTTTGAAGTGGTTCCTGTTTTGCAAACTTATGCCTGAGTCATTACACCATTAATTTGTCTTAATTTCCAAGGTATCAAGCTGAAATTGAATTACATTTGGCAGATTTTTCCAGGAAGCTGAGTTTTTCTGAGTAAAGAGTAGGCAGTTCATAACCAGAATAATACACTTATTAGAAGAAAAGAAGGCAAAAATAAATGAGATCGAAAGACCTTCTGTGACTAATATCTTGTTACTCATTGGACCATAAAAATCACTTGAGCTGGACAAGAGCTTGCATTCCTTCTATGTAAATATCATGCTGGGGAAGGCTGGTAATACTTTTTGACCAAACTAAACAACAGAATCAGAAGTGTCTGTTTACTCTAAGAAAGCAAACATCTTCAGTTGTACAACCTGCCTCGAAACTATCAATATGTTACAGTGCTTGCTGTCATGAAAGTAAAGAAAAACATTCACACGTGGGAAGCTTCATTAAAGTGGTTCTTCAAAGTACAAAGCATAGATTAAACATTAAAGGTTTGTGCACAGGAAGGTCATAATACACTAGTGCATTCAGTCAAATGCACAAGATCTAGAAAATGTACCCCATTTTTTTCACCAAAAAGGGAATAATTCAATAGAAGAGAAGCTACAATTCAGTTGCCAAAAGTCCAACAGTCCATGCTAAAAGTCTTTGACACAGGTTGCAATCAATGGGACTGTTTGTTACATGAACAGCTAATTGGGGTGTTTGAAGATGTTAGAAGGAAGCAAAAAAAACCCCAAAACCCACATAGGAAAGAAACCAGAATGTTGCAGTCTGTGTTTCTTTAGTAGAGCTCACATGCATGGCTGCATAGAAATTCCCTCTCATTTTGAGTTCAGAATATGAAGAACTATCTGAAGTCCCTCCCCACTTCCCTATGCCTTGCAGGAGAGGTGTGTTCAGAGCCCCTGAAGTTGATCAATACAATATAGAGTGGCACAGATCAACCAGCTCAGTGGTTAAGATTTATTCCTTGGGAGTAGGGCTAGGCTGACACTGCTCTGCTACTTCTAGACCTTGTTCAGTTGGTATTAGCAGGTGAAACCTTTGTTATCTGTGTTTTCTACAACCCAGCACAGCTATGGCTCGAGAGAACACACCTGGAGCACTGCATGCAGCTCTGGAGCCCTCAGCAGGAAGGACAGGGACCTGTTGGAACAGATCCAGAGGGCCACAGAGGTGCCCAGGGGGCTGCAACACCTCTCCTGTGAGCACAGGGAGTTGGGAGAGCTGTGGTTGTTCAGCCTGGGAAAGGGAAGGCTCTGGGAAGACTTTCTAGCAGCCTCCCAGTACTTGACAGGGCTTTAAGAGAGATGGGGACAGAGTTTTAGCCAGGCCTGTTGTGACAGGACAAGGGGTATGTGGTTTTAAACTAAAAGAGGACAGATTCAAACTAGATATTAGGAGGAAATTTTTGTTATAAGGATGGCCAGGTACTGGAACACATTGCACAGAGAGGATGTGGTGCCCTATCACTGGAGGTGTTCCAAGCCACATTGCATGGGGCTTTGGGCAACCTGATCTAATTGCAGATGTTCCTGCTCATTACAGGGAGCTTGAGCAAGATGACCTTTAAAGGTCCCTTCCAACCCAAACTATTCCATGATTTTATGAAATAAATCAATCCTAATGAAAAACCCCAGACACTGCTATCTCTGTTATCTCTATTATGATACTTTTTCACCACTGCTGAGTCTCAGAGTGGCCATGTTCAGGAAAGTATGTTGAAAGGAAAGCAGAATCACTGCCCTGCCTAAGGAGAGGAGAAAATGCAGTGAATTGGAGCTGGAAAGAGAAGAGGTGGGCATAGATGAGGGTTAGTGGGAAGAGGGGAACAAGTCAGTGGAAATGTGCCTGGGAATGCCTGGAATCTTGATTGCTGGTGAATAAATCTCAACAGAGCTGACAGCTGCAGGGAAGCTTGGAGAGTTGGTCTAAGGTATGAGATGAGACATGAAAAAGGAGAGTTTTTCAAATTGTCATCTCCATGCTGCTGCCTTATCACCAGTTCTGACACAAATATCATCAAGGAAAGATTTATAGTGTGCACTCATTTTAGTTATTTTTATAATTGGATGCTAAATATGTATGGAGCTATCTTTCAGATATTTGAAGTCCTTCCAAATCAGGTAGTAGCTCTTTGGAACTAAAGGTTTCAGTGGCCTGCCCAAACATGCATCCCTCCCCTCTTAATTCTGGACTTCAAATACTTCAGCCTTGGTCCACAGTTGAACTGGTCCTGGGAGAACTGCAGGTGCTCCCTTCATTTCCTTGGGGTCGTTTATTAGGTTCTTTACATTCAGGCTTAAGATGAAGTTCAAAGTTGTATCCACATCATGAAACTTACTATCATCTGTTACAGACAGAAGGTTGGTTTGGTCAGAACCTGCCTGGCCCAGATTGCAATCAGCCATGAAATCAGCTGTCCTCACCATCCAGATCAGCATCATATTGGACTGGGTGTAGCCTTGAACTGTGCTGACCATTCTGCCACTCAGGAATCCAAATGCCTGTCCCCAGGAAGCAAGAGCCCATCCACATCAGGGGGTGCTGCCCTGCATGGGGAGAAATAATGCCATGGCAAACTGTGAAATGCACAGACTGAAGCAAGCCTTGTGATTAATAGAAGGAGACAGCAAAAGAGAAGGAGAAAAGATAAAGAACAAAGCCTTGTTAGCGAGACTAATAAATGAGATCACACTGTGTTGTCCTGGGGGACAAGAAAGGGGAATGGCACAGAGAGCCAGTTCAGATGAGACACTGGATCTGAGAGGAAATAAAGAGCCAAGCCACTGGTGAGAATCTGAAAAGGTCAGCAGAAAGGTTTGGCCTCACTCTGCCTTTGAAGGAACTTGAGTTTAAAGGCTCAGCCCAAAAAGGTGCCTGTTCTGGAGCCAACCTTTCATGGCACTGTTCCCTGGGTCCTCCCCATTGCAATAAACTGCAGAGGGCTTTTAACTAAATCAGCTCTGTTTGACCAGCAAGGGAGAGCTGGAGCTCAGCAGTGCCTTTGTCCTGTGGAGCCTGTGTAGGTACACCTGCTCCAAGGGGAGCATTTTAGAAATTCAGCAGATAATGAAGGGCCCATAAAATCACCTAATCAGCACTAAGAAGAGCAAGGATTCCAGGGCTGAGGGGCTGCTGCTGCAAGCAGATGTCTCACCTAAGGAAAAGCTCCTTGGATCAGATGGTCATATTGTTTCCACGGGAAAATCATGATTGCTTTGACAAAATGTGGATTAAAAGAGGAGATGGAAAATAATCACCCTTCTCCCATTATCTGTGATATTTCTTCCATCTTTTTCCCCATTAGCTTACTGAATCATTTCAAACGTGCCCTTGTTTCTTTGCCCCTGGCCCTTCATTTTCTACCTCCAAATCATCTTTCAGGAATTTAAAAGCTTTCCCTCCTCCTCTCTTATTGTATCATCAATTAATTTTTTTTCTTTGAGAAATCTGTCTTAGCAACCCAGCAGGAGTTATCTGGCACGTTTTTTTTGGTGGGAATGGAGCTCTGCTGGTTTCTTCCAGACAAGGAACTGACTCAAAGGTTTTAGAAGTGCTTGCCTAGCTGATGCTGCCCCTTTAGAGGGCTCATACTAGGCAAACTGATACCTTCAGATGCTGGTTTATACAGGAGGTACTGACAACCCAAAGAGGAAAGGCAAGAGGGTGATAAAGCTGTAGGTGTCTGCATGCAGGTTTCTGGTCAAGTAGAGTCAGGAGATAGACCTTCCTAGGTCTCACCCTACTGTTTTTTAATCTGCCCCAAAATGCCCTGTGGTGCCTGAGAGGGGTCTGCTTTCTGCCTTCAGCTGCAAGCTGTGTTTCAACCCCCCTCATTGCTGTGCAGTGGTGAAAACTCTCGACCCACATATTAATCATCTGAACCAATGGATGAAGTCATTATCAGAGACGAGTTATCTACAAGGAGCAATGCAAATTTATGGAAAAAATTCTGCCTATTTTTCTGTTTGCTCTTTGTCCTCCACTATCTCCTTGCTGTCCTCTAGAAGATGGGACTTTTCTCAAATGTATTAATTTTGGAGATTTCTTTCCTTGGAGATCAGCTAAAGAAATATCTTTGGGAATATGCACAATTTGTTATTCATAAGTCACGCTCTGTTGCTTAGTCATATCCCTGCTTCTCTGCTCCCTGATGGAAGCATTATGTAACATCTGTGCTCCACAAAAGGGCAGTAGAGGGAGGCTCCACATGTACGTGTACATCTGTGCATATATAGGTGTGTTTCTGTGTGTATTACCCAATACCAATAGACATAAACCAGCCTAAATCATATAATTTCTGCTTTCAGCAGTACATTGTATCCAGAACTGTGTCCAGTTCTGGGCCCTCAGTTTGGGAAGGACATTGAGGCTTGAGCACATCCAGAGGAGGCATCAGGGCTGGAGAGGGACTTGGAACACAAACCCTGTGAGGAATGACTGAGGGAGCTGGGCGTGCTTAGCCTGGAGAAAAGGAGACTCAGAGGTGGCCTTATCACCCTCTACAGCTACCTGAAATGTGGGTATAGTCAGGTGGGGGTTGGTCTCTTTCTCCAGACAGCACTGACAGAACCAGAGGACACAGTCTCAAGCTGCACCAAGGGAAGTATAGGTTGGACATCAGAAAAAAGTTTTTTACAGAAAGGGTGACAAAGTATTAGAGTGGTCTACCTGTGGAAGTAGTGGAGTCACCATCCCTGGAAGTGCTTAAAAAAGACTGGATGTGGCACTTGGTGCCATGGCTTAGTTGAGGCGTTTAGGGCATGGGTTGGACTCCTGATCTTGAAGGTCTCTTCCAACCTAGGGATTCCGTGATTCTGTTTCTCAGATCTGTGGGGAAGCTACTGCAGATAAAAAGGTTGGAAATGTGAGCCTGCACAAGGCAGTCCAAAACATTCAGGAATTATTTTTATTCTGTTGGCAGAGTAAGGAAACATAATGGATCTGTTGAGTCCAGTGTTGAGAATCCGTACAAGAAACAATAAACTTCTGCCTTGAAAGAGCTTTGTGCCCTCCTGTTAAATCCTCAGCTCCAGCCAGGGCAACCCAAAGACTTCTGCCACCCATATCAACAGGCTAGAGTCAAATGAGACTCAAAGTCTATCAAGAAGATAGATACTGCAATTTTAAGGGAGCCATGGCAGCTACCTGGGCAGGACAGATGGAGAGCCAGAAAATACACAGCACCTGGCCACAGCTCACAGGCCAAACTGTAGAATTGCTTTCCTTTTTGAAATAAAAGACTCATTACTGCCCACATGTCCTTATATGTCAGCCATGTCCAGGCCCTGCTGCTTATCCAGGCCACGTTGCTTACTCAGATAAGTAAGTCAGAGCATAGTTGATTAAGGAGGCAGAATTCCTTCACCTTCCTGTGGCTAAGTGCATACACCCTGGCAAGAACACCAAAGTTTCCCATGCACAAGATGCAAAATAGATACACATGAAAAAGAAACTAAGAATATAAATAAATAAGCTGGAAAATAAGGCTTTTATCCTGTAAATCTGATCCAATGGGTTTTACCACATCTGCTTATATAAATGCAATAACACAGTGCCCCCTACACCTCAGGACATATTTATTTCAGAATTAACTGTGCACAAGTGACACCAAAGCAACACCATCTTTTGCCAGAACACCTGGTTTCCCCCGCAGAGATTTCAAATCCAAAAGCTGAGATCTGACAGGTTTTTCATGGTGTGATTGCAGACATGTAAATTGGAGGCAGCCAATTTCATTTTGCTCACAAGCTCTAAGAAATGTAAATCTGGGTCTCTGAAATATTCTAATTACTTCTCCCCTGATGTATCTTTGTGGCTTGAATAACACTAAAATTGCATGACACTCCACCCCCAGAAAATACATAATTCATATCTGCAATCCAGCATCTGTATAAGCCCTGTTCAACTTCAGGGAGAGCATTAATTTCAGAATGAGGGAATCCCTTGTTTCTTCATAGGGGTAAAAATGTAAATTTCCCAAAATGTAAATTTATATCCACTGAAATTTCTATGTTATTCATCCCCAAGGAAGCAAAGACTGTGCTGGTGGTGTGTGCTGCACCAAGCTGGTGGTTCGTGCATCAAAATATGTTCTGCTTGATCAGTGTCATGTTGGCACCTCAGAGCGATTGCGTCACCTTCGCTGTCACCAAAACTGACAGGGCAGCACTGAGACAGGTGACTGCAGCAGGGGGCAGCTCATTAGGCATTTGCTGGGTGGGTGATCTGGGCACCAGTGGGAGTGGAGAGCAGAGATGGCATTTAACAGTGGTTAAGTAAGGAGACATTCCCCTTGGCACATTCTGATCGGTACAAATGAAAAGATCTCTCTCAATTGCTTTGGTTTCATAAACAGTCAGCTCCCAGGTTAGAAGGAGAGATAAATCTGGGGCCTGCAACACAGACTGCATGTTCTGGCAGACAAAAATCTGGAGTTTTCCATAAATGCACAAAAGGAACTGGGGAATTAGGCAGAATGCTCTAATAATGGGTGTGAAGTGTGCATGAGATGCAGACGTGATAAAAGGATATTTGTTCATATCACTTCGGTGCAGCACCCTCACTTCAACTTTGTATTTATTGTATTCCTTTGAAATGTAGCTGCTTTGTGAGTATAATTAAGAGTGTGTGCCCTGCACTTTGCAAACATGGGGATGCTGCCATAGCAACAGCAGGGGAACGCAGGGAAGCAGCTCTCTCTGATGGATGTAATTACATAGCAAGCATGTATAATGCCCTTAAATACAGTTTACTTTTGCATGGAGGAGGCATATAATGGATATTATAAATTCTGTGTGTGTATTCCAGAAATGCTCTTTGCATGGGTTGCAAGTGCACTTTTTGCAGACTGCACACGTCAGGAGGGAGCCACCCCTGCGTGCACTGAGGTTGGGAGTGAGAGATCAGGGCTTCTGACTCCTCCCGGGCTCAAAGTGAGGTTGTCCTCTGCTTGGCTTATTTCTGGGATATTTCAGGGTTGTATTTTAAAGCCAGGTTTTGCAAATGCAGTTGATTTTACTGCTTTGGGGTTAGAAGATTCAAGTTCCTACACATGTGTTCAACTTTACTGAAGTTTGGAGCCCTTCTCAGGTTAAAAGAGAATTTTCAGGTAACTAAAATTCCCCGTTGTGTCAAGCCTCAGGAAAACTGGTGTGCACAGGCAGCTCCACTGAGTAACTAATTGCCACAAGCATTAATCCTGGCCTTGCATTCCTCAAACATTAACCCTCTATGCCCTCTTCTTTCCAGGGAAGCATTTTCCACATGGAGGGAACAGAAGGCTGAAACCTGAGCTCCCAGGGATGCAGCTCAGTAAGGCAGGTGGTGACCAGCCACCTCCATCCCTGTCTTTAAATGGTTGTTCAGCACCATTTCAGATAGCTCAGCCAGAAGCCTCCAGTAAGGGAATGGAAAGGGAGCTTTATGGGAAAGGAAAGCATAATTTTTCCTTCCAGGGCATTCCTTGGAAGAGAAAATATAAGTGACAAGGTGGGGATTATAGGAAGCTAAGCAATATAGAGCTAACATCAGAGGAAAAATGGAAGGAATCTTTAGGTCCAAGGATCCTTGCAGGAGGCCAAGAGTCAGGAAGGCTTGGCACAGCTCTTGCCAGCTGTCAGTCTATCTCACAAGAGATATGAGCCCCCTTTTGGAGCCTTAGATCATCAGGGTAAAGCCACTGCCACGGGTATATAGTGTGAGACTTTTTGGAAACTGAACAGCAGCTAACAAGTCAATATTTTCACATATAAAAAGAGAGAAACTCTCTAGAAATGGAAATCTTGGGATTCCCAGAACAGTCTCTGTGGAATGAGGAATTACATCAGGCTGAGGTACAGTAGCCCAGGAAGGGGCTCCCCCATGGGTTGTGTGATGTATCACAAAAGAGCTGTGCATTTGCAATATCACAGTTTTCTCTGGTAGCACCAAGACACTGAAAATCACTCCTTTTGGTAACCACATGTTTTTGTTTTAAATGTTGTCATTTAAGAGCCTGCCAATACAAGCTATTTTTAATACATTCTTAGACTACTAAAACTAAAGAGGCAGATCCTTTGCAGGTATGATTTGAAAGAAATCAATGTATTTGTGGTGACTTCCATCAAATGAAGACTTGAGGCCCAAAGCATGTAAGGAGATGCTCTCAGCTAATCACTTTTATCATCCCACTCACATTTTCCTGTCTTAGTGGTCTTAGCACAGAAATTCATATGTCCTGTTCTCTTTTTAAATAGTGTTGAAATTAATTTAATTTTTTCCTACTTTGTCTTACACTGGACAAAGAAAGAATAAAAGTAAAAGAGTCTACTTAGAGTCCAGTTATCTCAATGAAACAAGAAATAGGAAATTAAATATTAAAGATACTTCTGAAGCTTTAATTTTAAAAAATGTAAAAATTTTAACTAAAACTTGTTTACTTAACAGGCTTGCCTCTTATTAATGCTGTCATTTACCTGCACTTTTTCCATTTGTTCATTATTAACACTCTTAAATGGACAGTTCAGTGCAGCCTCCCATTCAGAACTCTTCTGCACTTACAAATCTGCCAGCAAAACCCAAGAAATAACCAGGAATTCACTTCTGTGAAAGCTCATCAGTGTTCTTGATTGCTGAATACTGGAGTATCTAATGTCTGGAAACAGCAGGACTTTCCTCAAACCTGGAGACAAGACTGACTTGTGAGCTTGCATCCCTCACAATGACTCAGACTCCTGACTAAGAGAATTTCATTGTTCATTCCACAGAATATTTCTAAATTGCAAATTAGTGGAAGCACTATTCTGTACTCTCAGGCTAACATACAAATGTGCATTTTTATTGCATTCTCATTATTTCCTTTTCCTTTATAAGCCAGGAAATGAAAGATTAAAGAATTCGGTGTGAGGGGAGCTGAAGCCATTGCTGAAATAAATTCCAGCCATATGTTCATTTTTATGTATTTAACCCCCATTTTCCCCTTTCCATTCTCCCTCTTCCATTCTGTATTATCATCTGTTCCATCTATGTTTACAGCCTGAAACTGCACAAACACACCCTCTGAAGCACAGAATATTTTTTGCTAACTTGTTTTTCACTGGAAGGTTTAGAGCAATGGAAGACTAAAATCTCACTGCAGTCTCCAGTTATTCCAATAACATAATTATGCAGAATACCTGATTCCATTTTATTAAGAATTGCCATCACCTTCGTTCACTTGTAAATCACATTTTAACACTTTGAGGAAGCATTATGTCTTTTTCTCTTTTCTTTTCTTTTCTTTTCTTTTCTTTTTCTTTTCTTTTCTTTTTCTTTTCTTTTCTTTTCTTTCTTTTCTTTTCTTTTCTTTTCTTTTCTTTTCTTTTCTTTTCTTTTCTTTCTTTCTTTTCTTTTCTTTTCTTCTTTCTATAAAGTGGCCATTTACAAGGTTTATATTTCAGTTTTCTCATTTTAAACACTTGCATGCACCTGAACAATAATCCAGTGCATGTCTCCCCCTTTTGCTCCTCCTGGTAAAGGAGTTCTCCAGTTATTAATCCAGTGCATCACAGGAACTGTTGAGATTTCAATTTTGATTCTCATGGTAACTGGATAGTGAAACAAGTGTAAGGCAAGTATAAGACATTAGATTTTGAAACAAATGTTTAAAGTGATACTTTCTCACCTTTAAAAGCCCCAAAGGAATGAGTATGCAACCAATACCTACCATTTACCTGGCAGTACAGAGCAGGGTGTTGGGATCAGGGCCACATGACAGCATGCATTTTGCTTTGAAGGCTGTACACACAGTTACAATTCTTCATGGCTCCTTGGGGAAAGCGTTTGACCTGCAAACTCCAAGTCAATGAAATTTTAAAAAGCTTACAGTTTTTCCTTTGGATATCATCTTTAATCAGGTTTGTTTGCATATGGAGTTAAAAGTTGAGCTTAAAACTACACAGTAAAATTATAATTCTCTCTCCAAGGGCTGTTTTTATGATTCAGTCTGCAGCTCTGAAAATGAAGAGTTCAACTTATGATAAACCTCTCAGAGCTTGAATTTAAAGGCCCCCACATATTGAAACAAGACCAAAATAGACACCATGTTTGGTGATTGGCTCCCACACACTGGAGCTGGTTAAAAAAAGCAGGTTTTGACTTGCAAACAAGTTTTCTCTACCAGCCAAAAATGGGGGTAGGTCATGTTTGAATTGCTGGGCTTCAGTACCACAGTGCCCTGTCCACACACTGTCCCTCCTGGGCAGTGCCACTCCCAGGGGACACCAGTGTGGGAGGGGCAGGCTGGGCACAAACGCCTTTCAGCTTGGGATAAAATCAGGATAAAATCAGGATAAAATCAGGATAAATCAGCACACACACTGAGGACCACAAGTGTAAGAAGAGACTGTGAGAATGTTTACCATAGGATGGGATCTTGCCCATGAAAAGGAAGCTCTAGGTCATATGATGGCCTTGGCTGAAAAGCAGCATCCTACAGATTGTTCATGCTTTCTGAGCATCAGCAAAATTCTGAGGCTGATGCATTGAAACCAATAGCAACCTCACCACTGATTTCAGTAGGGAAACTTCAGACTTTCACCCACTTTTCTTCCTACTTTTTTGAATATTTCCCCCCAAAAATCTAAAATTTCAAGGATGTGTTGTACACATAAAATAGCAGTATAATTCAATCTACTGGATCAGTGGATGTCATTAGACAAATAGGATAAGAAACTTCCATTTATTTAACATATCAGTAAAGATATATTAATTTTGCCTTTGTTATTTTCAGTGCAAGGGAACACATGCTCCCATTCTGAGATTTCTTTGCTGGTCCTTGATCCTTTATTTTCCAACTGTTCATGTGCTAGAAATTACTTTGCCTGTGCTTTGTTGACACAGACTTACCAGACAAAAGCCCAATATTTCAGGGTACAAGGAAAGCTTTCCAGCATGCTCCACTGGGCAGAATAAACACCAGCCCTTCTTGAAACCCATCTGCATCCTGTGTCTGACAGCTTCAGCCTGTCCTTAGCCAGAAAATAGCAGCCATGAGGAGGCTAACTTTCCTCCATGAAGCAAATGAACTGTTGATTAAAGAGGTTGATGTTGGTGAGTATGCTGCTGCTAGAACTCTCTGATTTATTAATCTGAAACAAATGACCTCATGAACTTGTCATTGAAAAGGTGTGTTCTTGTGAAGACTTAGATTTGCATGAATTTATTTTCCATGTGGAATTGATTAGCCAAAGTGAATTAGTTTGAGGGTTCTTCACTTTAAATATTTATTTATTTTCTAATTAGGAGGAAGAAATCCTTTAAACAGTATTTTTATAAACAACAAGGTATCTTTTATTTTTCATACATTTCCTATCAATAATTTTGAATTTTATGTCAGTGGCACAGATGAGGCTGGGGAAGGATGGGTCCCAGGAGATTATTTTTCTTGTGAACTTTCTCAGCTTGCCCTTGGCCCAGCCCTTGATGCTTGGCAGTGCTCTGTAGTTAAGGGTGGGAAATCAGGGTAATGTTGAATTGAAGAATGTCATGTCATGTGGAGCCACCTGAGCTAACACCAAGGGAATATTTAGGGTTCAGGCTAACACCACCCTAAAGAGGCAGAAGGCATATTCTGTGGGCAAAGCCTGGAAGCATGGATAGGTATAAACATGTTTAGGAGAGATCTAGGTATTTGCTAAGAAGAAAAGCTAACAAGATACATCTTTTTGCTTGGCATCATCAAAGCAGGGCAAAGGAACAATTGCATTGGGAAGCTAGTTTGTGCTGGGGTAGAGATAATTTTCTTCCCAGTAGCTGGTAAGGGACTGTGTTTTGGATTTGGGATGGAAAGACTATAACAACACCCAAATATTTGAGCTATTGCTTAGCAGTGCTTACACAACCTCAAGGCCTTGTCTGCTTCTCAGCCCACCCCAGGGTGAGCAGGCTGGGGATGCACAAGGTGTTGGGAGGGGACACAGTCAGGGCAGCTCACCCAGCTGACCTCAGGGGTATCCCACACCTTACATGCCATGTTCAGCACAGAGCTGGGAGAAGGAAGGGGGACACTGGGAGTTATGGCACTTGCCTTCACAAGCAGCTGTTACACAGGATGGAGACCATTTCTTGGGAATGGCTGAACATCTGCCTCCTGCTGATGGCAAGTGCTGAATTACTTTCCTGTTTCAGTCTGCTGGTGTGAGCAGCTTTTGTTTTACCCTTAAACTATCTCAACCTGTGAGTTTTCTCAGTTTTACTCTCTGGATTCTCTCCCTGTCTCACTGGAAAGGGCAAATGAGTGAGGTAACTCCAGTGGCTTAGATGCCAGGTGGTTTAAAACCACAAGAATTTTAAAACCTATTTGTACTGTAACTTCCAAGGAGCAGGGTGTTTTGGAAGTACTGCCCAGTAAATGTGAGGCCTGGCTGTCCAAAGCAAGGATGGGGTTGCACAATGGGCAAGGACAGGTTTGGTGGTCAAAGAACTGTCCCTCTGAGCTCCACCCTTTGTGCTCAACTTCACTTCTGCAAAATACAAAAAGCTACATTGCACCAGGTCACTCATGGTAAAGTTCTGCTTCTCACTGGAGCTACATGCAGTTGTGGGGGTTTTGTGGGTTTTTTCACTTTTCCTCTTGATGCTCCTATTCTGTTTAGAATGACAAAGATAGTTGTTGGAGTGGATTTGTCTAACTTCCTTTCAAATCAGTGTTTAGTCTCAGAAATGTCTTTTGTTGGCAAGTCACAGAAAGATACAGAGCATAGGAGATTTAGTTAATCTGATTTAACATGAAGTGCTTGCCAACTTTGCAAGCCATTGGACCTCTTGTTAGACAGTGGGTTCCAAGACCTTGTTTTACTTTTGGGGGGGCTTAGACTCTTAACAGGATAGGGAGTTTGTCTTCTGCATTCTGCCTGTTGCCTACCATGGAAAAAAAATGGAAGGGGCTTAATCACTGTTTATTCAGAAGCATCCAAAGCTAAAATTCATTTAGGAAATGGACTTCAGGGATGATATGAATGACAGTTCCCAGAACTTAACTCTGATATCAGCAAACACATGCTAATGAGGTCAGCCTACTTCCTTTGTTCAAAAAAATTAAACAGAAAATCAATAAAATGGTCTTCCTATTTTTTCACTAGAGAAAGAAAGAAGTTAAATTAGAGCATACTGGCAGCAGTGTGAAGAAAGGGGATTCCCTGTCTTGACTTGACACTTATTAATTAGTTTTGTTGAGTGAGAGATGTGAGACAAATAGAAGAGCTGCATACCAAAATAAATAAAAGGTATTAGAGTAACATGTTTATGCATGTGCACAAAGCTTTGACCCTTTGTTCTGACAGTCAGCATTTAGCAAAACCCCCACTGCGTATTTAAGTGGAAAAATAAAATAGTTGGTTTTGTAAAAAACTCTTTGAAGTTGGCATCTTTTATAATAGGCAGAAACTGGAGATATCTGACTGATATCTGATATTTGCATGCAGATTTCCCCAGTTATAACTTCTACTGCACTTCCCCTAATTCAATGAGAAATAATCACTTTTGTACAGAGCCCTTAATTGGGTTCTTCTGCATGGATGTGTAAGAAAGCTGGAGCCTGGCATGTGAGAACCTTTTAATGCATAACTGAGATGCCTTTATCCAGAAAAGAGTGTGTTGCAGCTTACTGCACTGCTGAAACTGAAAGTGTTTATCTTATGAATTATTTGTTTCACAGAGGCAGTAAAAGGATTACATGAACAAGTCATGCTTGTGGGACAGGAATGGAGCAGGGACTTAAAGGAAGGTTGTTCATGTCTTCAAGAGCTGTTACAATAAAATCAGAGGATAGGGCCCAGAGAGTATCCATATCAAAATATAGAGCCCAGAAAGAGTGAGAAATAGGATTCCAGCAACTTGACATGTGTCAGTCTCTCTAAGAGCTCCTCAGCACCTGATCCAGAGAAGCACCACACCATCCCATCACCCCTAGCCCTTTGTCTGGAATTCTGCATGCAAGATTAAACCTTTCCCACAAAACACCCTAATGGTGCTACCTGCCTGCTGATGAGAGGACTGGAGAAACCCCTGGTACACAAAAGCAACTGCTCAAAACCTGTAATTCCTTTTTACAGACATGCAGTCCTTAGTCATCTAGCCTACAATCATTTGAACAGTTTTCTTTAAAAGTTCCAGTTAATAATTACTGAATATGGAAAATCCATCTGGTCACAGCATAGATTTCATTAGAGCACAAAAGTGAGCTTAACAGTGATTACACACTTTACTTTTAATGTCAGTATCCAAGTGTGTGTCATGCTTTGTAAATTGATTTTTTCATCTACTTTTGATGCTGTTTCCTATATTTGACTTTGTAGCTACTTTGGTCATTTGCTCTGTCAAACTTCATTCTCCTGTTTTTGCCCACTCTGGTTTCAGCACAGAGGGATTTCTCATCATCTTTGGATGAATCTCAGCTCTAGGTACCCTTATAGGACTCTGTGTCAGTGGAAATTTTCCAGGAATGTATAGAAGAGCTGGGCCTTTTTGTGCTGATCTGTTTTGGCTGTATTTGCTGTTATTAGGATCATATGATGTGATTGACTTAAAGGGACACTGAACCAAGCATTTTTTGGGAGAACTATTAACTCTCTCTTTTGGGAGAACAGACAACTCTCTTTTAACCATCTGGGTTTCTCTCTAGACAAAAATTTTGAATGCATTAATTTATTTTTCTGTCACAGTAACAGCCAAAAGAAATTTTATCTTTCGATTCTTCTGGTTGCGTTCTAACTTACATGGGAGGAGAAAGAGAACATCTCTCTCTCTTTCCCTTCTCTTAATGTCAAGAGGGCTTTTGAGAGAAGGAAATAGAAAGAGAAAAAGACCCAAACAACAAATAAAAACATGGACTCAGTATTGGAGAAACATCTAATTGTTCAACTGACAGAAGGAAAGCTCAGAAGAAGAGGAAAATGTGAATTTCTGTATTGACATGGCTGTAAAATGTGCAGTCCTAGAAACTAAAAAATCTTCTCATGTGCAAAGGTTGATAAAATGAAAATAAATTATCCTTGCACCAAAACATTTCTTTCAATCTTTTTATTTCCTTGCTCTTGCCTTTGATGTTGTCTGTATTTTAATAGTAATTTGCCTAGGGTTTTGGTTTATTTCCTGGGTTCAGTCCAAATCCTGTTGGGCACGCTTAAAGAATATCACCATTCTGCAGCCAGTTGTATCTGATCCAGAGCCTGAAATGGTTATTCATGCTTTTGTTACCTCAAGATTACACTACTCAAACTCCTTGCTGGTTGGTTTCCCTGATAATGCCTTCTATGAACTCCTACTGTTACAAAATGTGTTTGCTGAAGTGATCCACCGACTGCAAAGTCAGTGCAGTAACTATTTACTGCTTCATTAATTAAATTTAAATTATTCCATGAATCTGCAGAAAGCACAAATAGCTTCAGCATACCATGTCCCTAAAAATTTGATTTTGTCACTACAGGTAAAGACTGGGTTTTGCCTGCTTCAGGAATACTTTCATCTAAGAATTGTCCCTGTCATGTTCAGTGGACACTGTGCGCCAAGGTCAGCGACAAGACATGCAGCAGAGCTGGCCTAGAACCAGGTAAATCTGTCAGATGTCACACAGGTAGCTTTCATGAATTATATACAGCATTAATTTTAATAGTGTTTCATACTCACTCCAGCTGTTGTAAGCCCACAGGTGGTCTTAAACTTCTCACTACAGAACAACAGAATGAATTCTTCTCTTTGGCATTCAGTGTAGGTTTCATTAAAGCTTTTACTAGCACAAAATGGAATAAACCAGCATGAATTTTAACACAAATGCTTTTTTAATTTAATAACAACAAACATAAGAATCTGTAGAGAAAAAAACCTTGAATTCACGGAGCTTCTAGCTTTTCATCTGTGTGTGTGTGTGCTTATGAGAAACAGGGAGGCAGGGGAAGAAAAAAGTGCAAGGGAGGCAAGTACTGAAACATAGACTCAAAATTACAGACTGGAAACTTAAATGTCATCAAGGCCTAAGTTAGAAATGCAAGTCCACATTCTGACCTGATCCAATACCTAGTGAATTGGATGTTGTAGATGGGATTATTAATTTTTAAAAAAAATTAAATCCACTTTTATTTAACACCCTGTGCAAGGGTTGCAGGACATTCTGACACTGCCTCTCCTCTGGCTGTTGACCCTCCACCACACCACAACATCCCTTCTCCCCCTGTTCCCAGTGCCAGGAAGCAGCTGACAGTGTTCAGGCAGCTCCACCTTTCAGGGTCAGAAATCTGCCCTCTATTCACTGCATGAGGAGCTGCAAGTTGCCCCTTGATTTGTTACCCAGGTGAGAACAGATGCATGAGTAACAGGTTTTTTCAAGGTATAACAAACAAAAGGAGCATAAAATTTTCAGACAGGTCTTTTGCACATTGCCTGTGGTGCTATGCTCTCCCAGACTACCATAAAATCAGAGAGCCTCTCCATACAGAAAGAACAGGGGGAAAGCATCCCTTGCAGTAAAAACTAGCAATGCCACCTTATTGCTAATTAAGTGTTTTAAAATTGTGTGTACCCAGCTGTGTTGCACTGAATTGTTCAAATGGGGGTCAAATCAAACCCATTTTCAACTTTCACTTCTTCAGCATTCATTTGTATGGTATTGCCAGGGTATAAATGCTTTCACATAATGTGCTTTCTGCACATGTACAAAATATTAAAGGGGGCTGAATAATTTCATTGGAAACACACAGAGTCCACTACTCTTTCCATAGTGAATGCTTCAGAGCAGAAGTCTGAATGAGTAAGAGATTTATAATGTGCCCCTGAGGTCAAAACACTCCAGCTTTGGCAGAACAATGAAGGGATCAAATTCCAGTGGAGAGTGGCCTCCCCTGAGCTCTCCTGGCCTCTGGTGACCCTGGCCATACAATGCAAGGGATTATTCACAAAAATACCTCAGGCATTCTCAAGGGTTTTTTGTGGTTTACAGAGAAAAAAGCCCAGACCCCAACCATGTGGGAGTACATTTGTTAAATCAACACTTCCATTTTCACTCAGATCCAGGTGGATAGCAAAACAATCTCTATTCTTCACATTACTGTGGCCACTTAAAAAAAAATAAAAATAAAAGAAAAATAAATATAAGACCAAACAGACTGCTGGACCTTCTGTGAGGTCTGCATTTAAATGTCAGAGATGACTCTAAGGAGAAGTGCTGAATTAGGATGTCATAAGTGACTGTGCTAAGAAAGTACTGCTGGAGATGGGATATGGCTCTGGTAAAAGCAGCTTCCAGCACTGTCAGTAACAAGTGGGACTTGTGACAGGTAGAAGATCTGGGGACCCAAAAACCAGATCCAGACCGGGCAACTTTTGGACAAAAATGTTCTTTATTCCATTTCCTCTCAACGTTTGACTTCTGTCATGACTGAAATGTACCTCAGCACATGTGACTTGCCATATACTGTCCTCCAACCAAGGCCTAATGTTACAATAAATAAAACAGAAAAAAATAATTTTACCAGAAATTACAGGAAATTTTCACTTGAGATCTGACCTTAACTAGGGAAAGAGGTAACAGAAAGATTATCTCTGTGAATCAGTAAAATAGGTTACTAGTACCAGCAACTTTATGATAGTTTGGATCAAACTTCTTTTTCTTCCTTCTTTAAGAAAGGCCTTAAATTACTCTGGCAAAGACTAATGGCTGAGTGACCTTATCCATTTCAGCTGGGACAATAAAATCTCATTTTGTATTCAGCAAAGTCAAAAGGCTGCTGGAAAAGAATATTGGTGTTTCATACTGACTCATTCACATCATCTGCAATGGTTGTGTTCAAAGTTATCCAAGCTAATAGAAGCCAGCTAAAGTTCAAATTGTTTTGCTAGAAATCCAGTGCTCAAGGTGGAGAAATTAATTTAGTCATAAAAAAAGGCAACTGATGCAGTCCAATTCCTGTGCTGAACATAAATACAAGAAGTGAGACCTCAACAGGCATAAAATTAGTGTAAGCAAGGTCTTATTAGCAAAAAAGTAAGGAGACAAGAATCTTGTCCAAATATTCATCCTGTGATTTGTCAGAAAAAAAATAAAGTGCTAACTAAACCTTAATATTTAGTAACATCTGATCCTCTAGAAGTATGTACACCATTTGAACAGCAGCATCACGACCATTCATGAGGATTTGATATTTCATCCTTGGTGAGCTCCATCACATTTGTGTAAATTAACAGAGAGATTACATTCTAAAGGTACTGGCAGCTAAGCTGATTAATTTTGTCTTGCCCAGAAACCAGAGCAGTATGCCTTATTTCATGTTTAGTAAATCAGCAGAGAGGACTCTGTCATCAACACATTCTGAATTCCAGAAAAATGGCCATACCCAAGCCAATGTCATCTGCAAATGCAGCCTTCCCCCTTAGCCACCAACCAGAAGGGATGGTGTTGAAAAACTGGTAATGAGGTGCAGTGTGGCTGCAGAAACAAGAGGAAACCATGCTGTGAGCCCTCCTCCAACTCAAATAGAACTTCCTGTCCCATTGAAGAGTTTTGTGCCACTGCCAGCCTCCCTGGGACCCTGGCAGTCACCAGAGGCAGCCAGCGCTCGGCGAGTGCACCGCATGAAAGGACTGATGGCAGACAATGCAGAGCTTTGTGCACAGCTTATTAAACCTTGCCAATCTCCTCAAATAAAAGTTAGCTCAAGGCAAGTCTGGCTGACAGCTGAACATGAGTCAAAAGTCCCACTAGGAATCCCGGTCTTTGTAATGGAGAGTGTTACAAATTCACTGAGAGAAACTTGTTCTTCTTTAGCAAAGAAGATTGGGATTTTTGTACATGGTACAACTTCCCTCATGCTTGTTTAAAATCTGGTGTCTGGCTGTAGATTGAGATTCATTAAGTGCATCTGAACTCTAAGATATTAGATCTCCTATGTATTTACTGCGTATATACAGATTTTGGAAGTATGAGTATTTCTAGATTTTAATTTGACCTGTACTTGTAAGCACAAATCTAATGAGATAAAATGGAGTTTGCAAATTGCATTTACAGCAGAACATTTGTTTTAGGGCTGTTTAGGGTACCTTAAAAGTATTATTTTGGCTCTCCTGTAGTCCACATGCAATGACACTAAGAATAAACAAAGCAGAGAGAAGAGTCAGCTACTGCTTTCGAACTCCTGAGGAGAAAAAAAAAAGAAGGCATCTATAATATAAAATAAACAGTACATAGATCAAGGAGGGGATTTAAAATCATTCAGGAATTGGCTAAAAGAACTGCAATATTGAGCTTAAAGAGAGAGAATGTTTTTAAGATGAGCATAGGCCCTTTCTGAACCACCATCTTGAGCTGCCAACAGAGTCAGGACACACACATTAGAAATGAAGTCAGTGAAATCATGCTGAAAATAAGTAAATGTAACAAGTAAGTGAGAGCTAAATTCACTTAATGAATAAGTGAAAATGGGTAAGTGTAAATGAGACCCACGATGGAGTTCCTGAGCTAGGTTACTGGGTTAGTGATCTCAAGTTAAGGCTGTTACATAACAGTGCCCTTAATTCCCTCTGACCATGTGCACTGGCTAAGGCAGAAGGTAAATATGTTAGAAAATGCTTTCAGCTGTGCAGAAAGCAGAATATGCAGCTGTTGAACCATACCCCATTTTAACACAGTGTTCTGCTGCTCTGTGTGGTATCTTTAAAGGAGATTTAAACACAGATTTTTCTTCTCCAACCATTTCTTACTATTATCCTTTACTATTTTCAATAATGAAATAAAATGCTTCATGCAGGGTCCTTTTTTTCTTTTTAAAAGTGATTTGAGGACTGCAGACATTTTAAAAGAGGTAGAGAAAACAGTGGGATCTTCTCTTAATCCAGAATATTAACATTTGGCAAAGATGAGTCTGCTTTTCTTGGCAGCATTCGTTTGAGGAAACTGGGAGCAATTTAAGAGAACACTATGGAAACCTCTTATTAAACTTCATGGTAATGTAAAAGGGAAGTCAAACTGACTTTAATAAACTTCCTGATAAGGCTATTTTTTTAATACCCAGGCACTTTAAATATGTTCAGGCACATGTGTGAGACAGCACTTAAAGGAGACAGAAGCCCTAAAAAAATGCCAAAACATGGAATCATTTAGGTTGTAAAAGACCTCTCAGATAACTGAGTTTAACCATTAACCCAGCAGCTCCAAGTCCACCAAAAAACCATGTTCATAAGTGTCACATCTACATGTCATTTAAATACCTTCAGGGATGGATACTCAGCCACTTCCCTGAGCTCACTTACAATGCTTGACAGTCCCTTTTGTGATGGAAGTTTTTCCTAATGTCCAATCTAGACCTTCTCTGGTGCAACTTCAGGCCATTTCTTCTCATCCTGTCTCTTGTTATGTGGGAGAAGAGACTGACCCCACCTTGCTACAGCCTCCTTTCAGGGATTTGCAGAGAGTGAAAAGGTCTCCCCTGATCCCCCTTTCTTCCAGCATAAACACCCCAGCTCCCTCAGCTGCTCCTCACCAATCCTGTTCTCCTGCCCTTCCCCAGCTCTGTCTTTCTCTGGACTCTCTCCAGCACCCCAGTGTCCTTCTTGTAGTGAGGTGCCCAAAACTGGATACAGGCTCTGTATCTGATATGCCCTCACCAGTGCCCAGTACAGGGGGCAATCCCTGCCCTGCTCCTGCTGGCCACACTATTGCTGACACAGGCCAGGTGCCATTGGCCTGCTTGGCCACCTGGCACACCTGGCTCATGTTCAGCTGGCATCAAACCAGCACCCCCAGCTCCTTTTCTGCAAGGCAGCTTTGCAGCCACTCTTCCCCCTGCCTGACAGTTCCCTGGGGCTGTTGTGACCCAAGTGCAGGACCTGGCACTTGGCCTTGTTGAGCTTCAGTCCATTGATCCAGCCTGTCCAGACCCTTCTGTAAAGCCTCCCTTCCCTTCAGCAGATTGACATTCTCATCCAAGGTGGGGATCTCTGCAAACTGGCTGAGGGAGCCCTTGATCCCCTCACCCAGAGTGTTGATAACAACATTACACAGGACTCACCCCAGCACTGAGTCCTGGGGAACATCGCCGGTGATCGGCGCCAGCTCAGCTTTAGTCCATCCCCCCAATCTCTGCACCCAGCCCTCAGCCAGTTTTTCACCCAGCCAGGAACATACCCAGCCAAGCCAAGAACAGCCAATTTCTCCAGAGGAATGCTGTCCCACACTTTGAAAAGGTGTCAAAGGCTTTAATGAAGTCTAGGTAAAAAACACCTTCAGTACCAGAATATCCTAAGGTAATTTCCATGGTAATATGCAGAGTCATCACTGTGGGGATCATGTCTCTTGATCACCAACATGTTTTATGTACAGCCAAAGGTCTCTGTTATATGGGGGGTGCTATTTACTAAGGGCTTGAAAGAACTGGGTTGGCAACAGCAGTACATTGGGACAGCAACAAACTTGGGGTTGCAGATGGAAGCTTGAGTCAAACATCAGAACTTGGGGTTGCAGGTGGAAGCTGTGTCAAACTTCAGAACTTGGGGTTGCAGATGGAAGCTGAGTCAAACATCAGAACTTGGGGTTGAAGATGGAAGCTTGTGTCAAACATCAGAACTTGGGGTTGCAGGTGGAAGCTGTGTCAAACTTCACTGACTGCAACAGCAATGGTCGAGTACAGAAGTCTTGTTACATGTGTGCCTTGTCTCCCTAGTAGAAAAATAAAACTTTTGTTGAGGTTTAGTTTAGAATATAAACCACAAGACTTTTTCTGACAAGTCATTAGTTTTTTCTTTTTCAAGGCATGACAGATAACCCTGACTCAGAGCATTGCACTAAATGTCATGGCTTTAATGCCCAGGACCTCAGGAAAAGGAATTTTTTTTGATACATGCTTGCAGGTTTTGCATCCATAAATCCACGATCTACAATCAGCTCCAGTGTTGAAGTTTTTTGACTCATGCTGCCTGTTGAGCAGTACAGAAAAACAGAGTCCCAAGGAAAATCAGTTGTCACTGAGAAGGATGTAATGCAAAGAAAGGTGGGTTGTTGGCTTCTATTGTTGTGCTTTTTACTGGGGGTGACATGGCCATAGCAGAGAGTACAAAAGTAGTTTCAAGCATTCAATACTCAAACACCCATGATTAATCTATAGACTCTGCTGTGTTGGAAGAATTTCCCTTTGTGCTGTTTAATTTTTAAGTTTAATTTCAATAAGGCTGTAGGGGATATAATTGAGTTTACATCAATATAGTAGCAGCATTGGCATCAGCCTGGCACTGGCACAAAACAAGCATTTTGTTTTAGTCAAAAAACATCTTGCTTTGCTTCATTTTCTGCATTAATTTACTGCTCAGTGCTGCTGCCTTTGGAGCCAATGGGAAAATCACATGCTGGCTTCTGTGGAAACAAGATTGTATTTTCCATTTCTAACATACTGACCACATCAAGGTGTTCCTGACACTACACAGGAATGAGATACTTCTGGAAGTTTTATTGGTTTGTATGAAAATGAAAACTGCTTTGTCCCCACCCAGCCTTCTAATTGTCATCATTTAAATGCCCATACATAAAGGCAAATAAGTATGCCTGAAACTATCCAAACAATCACTTCTAATATGCTTCTTGATTTTAACCTTGATGTTGAATTTTGAAAATAATTTAATTTATTAATGTCAAAATATTTGGTTTTTGCCAAGCTGCACATTACTATTTTTATTATGAAAGAAGAAGGATAAGAATTCAATGCTATATTAAAAAAAATTTAAAAAAGTTAAGAAATAAGCACAATCACTTTAAGGCATCAACTTTACACCATCTCATTTCTCAGTTCCAAAAATGAGGACAGCCTCATGGTTACAATCCTGGGCCAAGACTTAAAATCTTTCTTTAACTTTGCTAGACAGTTCTTATGAAGGTTTGATCATTCCATATAATGTCTCAATTTTTTCTGCACTAGGAAGTTAAAAAATAAGTCTTTTTTTTTAATCCTACCAAACTCTTTCAAATTTTTACTTGCCAATTATCTGTTCATAACACAGCAAGGGCCCTATTTTTGTCGGAAATTAGTAAACATTTTGAATCTGAAACAAAACTAATTTTGGTGGTTTTATTGTTCTGTGTCTTACATAATTCTCTCTTTCCTAGAAAGCATTGAAGGCCTCATACAGCATTTCCAGCTGCTGATGCTTCTTTAAATAGGGCAATAATTTGCTGCTTATGCAACAGCTATGAACCATACTTTCCAGAGTACATAAAGGAATATCCATTTTTTATCTGATCTTGACAATTGGAGAAAATGGCAGAAGCACCAGGGCTTGATGAAAAATCACTGAAGGACAATCCAAGGCTAAAGTAATGTAATGTCTTTTTTGGTGGATTCATTGGCATCATCAATGATTTTCATATTCCATTTTGGTTTAATGATTCATAGCATCATTTGCAGTAATACCTGGGTCACTTTACTCTTTCTGTACATTTTTCTTCCTTTAAATACCCAAAACTACCTGACAGGCTTGGTCCCTGGGGGGTTCAAATGCTGTGTGGTCTAAAGGGCACTCTCCAGATCCTGCTCACCAGCTCTATCCTGAAAAGCATTGAAGGTACATATAGGTGAGATGTCTGCTGTTAAGTTCAAGTAGGTAAAGTTGGAATATGTTTCCTTGCATTTAGTCCATTCTCACTGAAGCTACAGGACCAGCAAAAGCCTTCCAAAGTGCAAGCTGTCTTGCAGAGTACCAGATACAGAGAGCCAACTTGTAATATATATATTTTATGGTCCTCTATGCTTATTATGATGACAAATTATATCTCCAGTCTGCACACCTAATATCTATAATCACTATCCCAAAACAAGCATTAATTGTATATTCAGCCAACCCACCTTGCCTTGCCTTGCTTTTTATTCTTCTCTTTTTCCTTCTCCCTAGAAAAACTCATGTGGGTCAGAACTCCCAAATATGTGATCCAGTATTCCTCACACGTAGGAATAAATGATCCAACCAGTGCTGCTGATTGGCAATCTCAAGCATCATTTTGATTCAGTTTTAACAAAAAGAGGGACAAGGGTTACTGTGAGGTAATTATAAAATCCATAAAAAGCAATAGGAGTTTTCACCTAACACCAAGCTCTGGATCAAAATCCAGTGCTTTAGTCATTATGGAACACAAAATCTAGCAATCAAACTATTCTGTGCCAGATGATATGATAATCAAAAGAACTCCTGCAAGTGCTTTTTAATGCCTATAAAACATAAGGTGCAATTTGAAAATTAATGATTGTAAATTTACGTTTAAGTGATGAGGATTTTTTAGCTGATATTTGAGTTTAAGTTTCCCAATCTCCTACTTACAGTATTTATAACTACGTGTTCAATTTTTTCCTTAAGAGTTTAACCAAAAAAGCCTAGATGATTCCCTGTTTGGCTCATTGGAGTTTCAAGATTTTGCTTGCTCCAGAAGTCCTGCTATGACTCATTATTATGGCAATGTATAGCTTATTAATTAATGACCATAGAGCTGACAAAGATCTAATTATACTGAAAATGTTTGTATAATTTTTATTCCTTTCAAGTATGAGGATATTATCAAATAGATTTTCTTAACAGGATTTATTATTTTAGTTAGTACTAAATAAACTCAACTCTTCAGGACAAAACATTCCTAGATGTAGAGCCCCTTAGCCAAAAATTTGCACTTCATAGTTGAATACATTTACTAGTGGGCTATGTTTTCTGTTGTGCTTGGTACAATTGATGCTATTTGTATGTACAAACAGCTCTTTTTGTGACATTGCTCAGCTCAGATTTTATTTTAATACTTCAGAACACCAAGCTGATTTGTTTAAATAAAGATAAGGACAACATGAAGTGTGTCTGGCATACCAATCCTCTTAAGCTGCTCTGCAGAGAAAATGCCTTTGAATATTTAAGATGCAGTTAAAAGAAAAATGATTTCTTGGAAGTTATGTGTTAAGTCCTACTTTTAAAATGGCTGCACTCCCCACTGTACACTCTACTTCTTATTTAGGAATTCTGAAAGGGTTTTCAGAGCTAGATACTAAGTTTGGAGAATCATCTCCGTCCCATCTGATTTGCATTATGTACCCATCACTTCATTCAGTGCTGTGACTATTTACACATAAATTTTGTTTTAAAAGAATTGATACCTGACAGTATTTTCATAGAAGGAAAGACCTGTTGTTTTAATTATCCTCCACAAATTACTTTTGTGGAGGCTTTTCTTGTCATCTCTGAAATACAAATACTTTGAAGACACAGAGTGAAAAAGACATTTCATACCTCTGTGGCCACTGCAGGGTTAGATTAGAGCATTTCTCATGCACAAACACTCCATATGATAAATCTGAGGGTGAATGAAGACTCTTGCTTTGTCAAATGCTGTAAATCTTGACAATTGAGCAGATTACATTTAAAAATACTACTGTCTTAAACTATTTTTTAAAGTTCGTGATTGTTTCCAGTTTGAGCAGGAAAAAAATATATAATTCTAAATGGTTTGCTTCCTTTGGAAAAAATTCCCCCTTTTAAACTCCTTCTCCACTGCACAGAATTTGAATAAGATTATTAATGTCCTGTGGTAATGAGTTGTTGATAGGAACCCAAAAGGTCTCATATACCCTCTAAGGAAAGAAGGAAAGGAAGATCTTATAACAAGGAGAGTCTCAAGTTCTTCACAAGGTATTGGCCATGGGACAAGCACTCTGTGGGGATGAGCAATTTGGGATGCCAGTGGACATCAGCAAAATACAGACTCACATAATACATGTTCTTAGCAAGGTCTATGCAAAAAACATCATTCAAAACAATTTAGTTTAGGTTCTTCAGGATGGATCAAAAACCTTGGTAATGATAACAAATTAACTTCCCATGTTCCAATTTCCAAGGAGCAAGCAATTCTGAAAGCAACCTTTTGGTTTCTCCCATTGTCCTCAGGCTGCCAGGCTGTGGCAGGCTGTATATACACAGGTATTGCACCTATTATGCACATGGTTATATATGCATCTACAGACATACGTGTACGTGTGTCTGTGCCTCTGGCCAGGCCTGTTTCAGAAACAGAACCTCCTTTGTGCACAGGAATCCTGGGGTGCAGCATGCCAGAGTCACCAATCTAGGTACCAAATTCCCAGTATTTGTCTGAAGACCTTCTGAGACCTGTGGAGATAAAGGTGGGCTGCTGTTCAGACAACCTTTGTCTCCTTTTCCATCTCAAGTGGCTGGTATTGTTTTATTTCATGTTTATTGTCATTGCTCCTACTTCTTTGTATCCCAACAGCATTTGGCTATTCACAAGGGCAGGGATCTCCTTGATAGCAAGATTATTCTATTTATGTTTGCCTTATCCCTCCTTTTTCTGCCTTTTGTATGGAGATTTTCAAAGATTTTCCCTGAAAGTCTCAACAATTTGCTTGCATTACACACATAAATTCTTCAAGAGGACTTCTGGTATCCCAGAAATGTTGCAGGGGCTTTGATCAACTGATAGCAGTGCACACCAAGGATCCCCCCTCCCAACAATGTCAGCTATGTCCAACATGCCTTGTCTTGCCTAACTCTGCTGTGAAATCTTAATAATTCTTTTTTATTTAGAGAAAGGAAGAAAGGTCTTGGGCAAGTCATGAAAACTTGAAATGGAATATCTTTCTTTCTGACAGAATTGATACTTTGCCCTCTAAAATAGTCAACAACTTCCATAAGACTCATACATTATGTTTTTTGAGGAAATGAGGAGTTACAGTGGTGATTTGCTAATGCTACCATGTATTCTAGCAGCAACTAAAAGTTATTTGACAGTTTTGAATAACTGGAGAGTATACTTATCTTTGAGAAATACTTCTAAATTTAATTATTTTCAAAAATATTATTATTTAATACCACATATAACAGTTCTCTATGGATAAACAAGAGACTTCATACAGACTGAACATACCACAGATCGTAGACATCCAATGTCTATTATACCCTGCAATAATGGTTATCTCAGAGCATATAAAATGTAAAATCTGCAGAATTGTAATTCCCACACAAAATTTATTCACCCTTCTCCCTCATGGATCCACAAACAGCATGCACATTCCCTCCCATCCTCATCTTGCTAAATGCACCCAAGCCTTACACACCTTCTTACAGAATGGCCTTTCCAAAGCAGAGACATCTTTTCTCTGTGATAACTGCATTCCTAAGTGTTTTCCTGTGGTAGAGTGTTTACTGTTTGACATAAGATTCTCCCTATTTATTTATAAAGAAATTTTGGTAACATTTATCTGTAAAAAATATGAAAGATGGGTATCTATTCATGACATGCATTGTTTTGCTGTTTTTCTGGTAAGTTTTCCATTTGTTTATACGAGGGCAAGAGTCTCTTCTATCATGCTCCACACGGTGTGTTTTGTGTGTAACCTCCTGTGTGCCTTAAACCTTCCTGTGCACAGCTACTGAGAAACAACACAGCCTTTATTAAAAGCATGAGAGCACGTCCAAACAATGCAAATGAAGCAGAAGATCTTCTGTCCTTAAGTCCTTTAATAAAGTCCCCAGGTAGAGGAAACTGACCTCTGAAATTTATTTTGACATTACAGCTTTTCCTTCCAATCCAGTGGATACCTGACCTTCTAAATTGGACCTGATAAATCTGAATCCTTTTTTTTTTCTCAAAGGGAAAGAAAAGCAAACCAACACCATGGCTTTTTTCCCCTCTATTTTATGCACAAATACGGTGAATTCCTACTTGTAAGACTAGCAGAAATCCTTGATTCTTTTTATACTAGCAGCCCAAGGACAAGAAGACCACTAATGGTGCTTTTCCATATTTGAGTATGCTCACAGCTGTTTTCAGCTACAGGATTTTTCTACTATCAAAGAGAAGAGTAAATCAAATTGAGTTCACATTTATAACACACTTTTTCCTATGGGGTTCTGTGCATATTTCCTTTGAAGTATTCTCCAGTCTTCTGATGGATTTTTAGTACATTTTGGTATGATGAGGGAGCTAGTAGGTACTGAGGGTTTCAGGATTTAAAATATGACCCAAAGCCCACAGAATTCTGCAAGAATCTTTCTTCTGCATTCTGCGGGGTCTAAATCTGTTTCTTAAAAACTTTCCTAAAGAAACTTGGGGTTTGTACCTTCCCTGTTTGTGGGTATACTCTGTTCTTTTTCCTTTCATTTCTCTCTTGCTTCCACCTCTGCCAATTACTTTCTGCACAACTTCAGAAATGTTTAAAATCCATGGCTGAAAACTACTACTAGTGATGCACTTGTTGTTTGTATTTGTACAGTGTATCCAACAGCTGTTTTGGGAAAATCAGTAGGTTCTGCAATAAAGGAATGGGTTAGAGAAAGAACAATGGAAAAATTGTTCTCTATGCAGACAAGTCTGTAAGGCTTTGAGAAGGGAACTCATGCTGCACAAACTTGTCAAATCTCTTTGGAGGAATCAGTGACTGTTAAAGAGGTAGAATATTGTTAAATACATCCTGGTATTTTTAAAGAGCTTTGGGCAAGGTTCCTCAACAAAGGTTCTTAAGAAGCTAACTTGACACTTATTAATAGCTGATTAGAGTTGAGAGAAAGAAGGAGAGGGCTTGTGGTCAGCTTTACAGTGGGCAAAGTCACAGGTGCAATGCCACAGTGATATGCAGCAGGATCAGCACTTTGCATCTCATCCTGAGACATCTGAAAGCACAGGCAGCTGGTGAATAGACAAATGTTTGCTGGTGTTTTAAAAATAGGCAGGATAATAAAAACTAGAGCTAGTTGGGAAGAATTAAAGCAGGACTGCATTGGTGAGCAATAAAATGGTCAGTAAAATCCTTTGTTGATGAATGTGGTGTACCTGAGAAAAATATGAATTCTAAATGATTACTAACAGGCCCAGAGGGAGAAGAGGGAATCATCACAGTCAGCTTGATGAAAACATAGTTCAATAGCCAGCAGGGGTCAAAATCAAAATAGAATGTTAGGGGGAAAGGAATTGAAGGAAAAAGATAAAAATTATGTCCCTGTGTGCCTTTAGTGGGACCCACATCCCCAAAGATGAGTGCAGTTTGCATCCTCCTGTCTATAAGTGGGTATAGAAGGAGTGGTGTTCACATTTCACAAGGGCTGGATAACACTCCTTCCTGAGCAGGATGACATTCTGTGGCTTTACTACAATGGAAATTTTTCCCCAAGCAGTCAGAGGTGATGACAGGCAACAAACAAACAAAAAACTACGCAACAAAAGACCTTCCATTGGAAAGAGAGAAGATTTATGTGGAGGAAGAGGCTGTAATAATTGTATGTGTATCTCTGTGAAGAGTAAATAATTATGAAGTATTTCTCACAGAAAAAGCACTGAAATCATCAGGCCACAGCTTTAAAACAGATCAAAATGTTTTTCTCATGCACACACTCCCCAAACTGCATAATTAAACTTCAGAAGCTCATTCTGTGTCTCACAATATCCACACATTGTGCACTGGATGAGTGGGCAGTGAGGTGGATTGAGAACTGGCTGAATGGCTGATCCCAGGGGATTGTGGGCTACAAGGTGTAGTTGGAGATCTCTCACGGTGGTGCTCCCCAGGGTTCAATACTGGGCCCAGTATTATTTAACTTATTCATCAGTGCCTTGGGGCAGAGGCCTCCCCAGTGAGCTCCCTGCAGACACAGAGCTGGGAGGAGTGGCCAACACCCCTGAGAGCAGGGCAGCCCTTCAGAAGGGCCTGGACAGGCTGGAGAGATGGGCAGAGGAATGGTCTGAAATTCAGAGAAGGCAAATGCAGGGTCTGCCCTGGGGAAGGACCAGCCCAGGCACCAGCACAGGCTGGGCTGACCTGCTGGGAAGCAGCTCTGCAGAGAAGGGCCTGGGGGTCCTGGTGGACAGTGAGCTGTCCATGAGCCAGCAGTGCCCTGGGGCCAAGAGGGCCACTGGGGTCCTGGGGTGCATTAGGGACAGCAGTGCCAGTAGCTCAGGGAGGTGACCCTGCCCCTCCACTCAGCCCCAGTGAGGTGTGTCTGGAGGGCTCTGTCCAGTTCTGGGCTCCTCAGGACAAGACAGAGATGTAGCAAGTCCAGTGCAGGGCAACAAGGATGATTAGAGGACTGGAGCATCACTCTTACAGTGAAAGGCTGAGGGAGCTGGGTCTGCTCAGCCTTGAAAAGAGACAACTGAGAGGGGATCTTACCACTGTCTCCAAGTATCTGGAGAGGGGGTGCCAACAGGATGGATCCAGGCTCTTCTCAGTGTTGCTGAGCAGTAGGACCAGAGGCAGAGACTGATGCACAGGAAGTTCCACCTGACCATGGGGAAGAACTTCTCCCCTGTGCAGTGACTGAGCACTGGCACAGATTGCCCAGAGAGTGTGTGGTGTGTTCCTCACTGGAGATATTTCAGAACTGTCTGGACATAATCCTGTGCCATGTGCTCTGGGATGGCCCTGCTCAAGCAGGGAGATTGGGCCAGATGATTCACTGAGTTCCCTTCCCACCTGACCCATTCTGGGATTCCCAAAGGGTCATGGAGGGGTCAAAACAGAGAATATCCATCACTGAATGTGAAGAGCACTGGTTTGAATACATTCTGTAGCATTAAAATCCTGAAGACAATAATTGCAAGAATCACTCTCTGTTTCCCATCCTCATGTGTTTCTCCCTCATAACAGATAATAATCTCAGTCAGCCAAAGCTTAAAAACTTGTATTTCTGTACAGAACCTTGATAGTCCTCAGGTGTGCTTTTCTATGTAGACAGCCAGACCCTGTACCCAGGTTGGCTATGAGGCTGTTTCCAAGACCTTGTACATGCGAGCTTTTTATACAGAAAAAATGTTTTCTGAATCCTGGGCATACATGAACTCCATGCTCTCAGCTATCAAAAAGAACCTTGCCATTATGTCCAGACAACTGAATCCATCTGAAAAACACCAGAGCTGTATCACAGAACAAAGGAACTCCACTGTGGTGTTGTTTTAACACAAGAAAACAACCTGCCTTAGGGAGCACTGTTGAGTGAGTCCAAGGGCTTCACAGGCTTACAAAACTGGACTCTGCTCAGCACTCATGCCCCCAGGCAGATTTCTTTTTCACTACTTGGTTTGAGGAAAGCAGACATATTGTGTTTTAGGAGAAATGTTGCTTAACAACTTTAAAGATAAGTGGAGTATTATTCCTGTTTCAGAAGTAATCCTGCTACATCAAGCATCACAAGAATGGAAAACACCTAGAGCAACTGCAGTAAACACAGAAACTAAACAGAGGAATTGCTCTTTTTAATTACTCTAAAACACAGTACTGTAAATTACCTTTTGGAGTATTTCACAACTCCAAATTTTGGCAATTCCTTTTAGCCCAGGTTGGACTTTGGTGGTGAACCAGTACCTTTCTCTACCCAATACTTGATTGCAACCAGAAACAAAAGAGAAATGCAATAACAAAACAGTTTACATGCCATTTCCCTCCATTTTCTCTGTTAGTTTGAGATAATTTCTATTTATACAACCAATATATAACTTGGTGTCACTAGGGTGGTGTTTTCCCACCTGTGGTCCAGTGGCTGATAATACTCCATGTAACAGGGGAAAACCCAAACCAACACACATGCAGGTGTGCCTAAAATTTGTCTGTCCTTCACCAGCAACACATGAAAAGTGACCTCATTTTTTACTATGAACTTTTTTCCTGTCTAAGAGTGAATCTATAACATTTTGGCACCCTTCCCATGTCCTGGTAAATGACAAGGGTTTCTCTTAGCAAGGAAGCCCCTCAGACAGAACAGGCTGAAACATACCTGCCTGGAGGCAAATCAGATTATAAACTCACAGGTGGCAGATGACTTACAAATGCAATAATAAATGATAGGCCTAAGTATAAAAAGTTTATCATCCAAATTTAAACACTTGTTTTCCTCACCATTTAATATCTTCCAAGGTGATGGAGTGTCCATGATTCCTCTTTTCTCACAGATACAGCTGATAAATTGTTCTGCTGTTCTGCCTTTTCTAGAGACTATTAAAGAAATCAAGGCAAAAGCTTCACAGTTCATCAAACCCTTAAACTGCAGCAGTTACAGTGGAAGGGATGAGCCTGAGGATCAATATGCTTTTCACTTGTGTAAGCATTTCAACATATGGTGACAATTAGCTCTTTTGGAGATTTTATGTAGCCATTTTCTTCAATGTGTTGCAACTCCAGAACGAAAGCCAAGAGCTGGCCAAGTTGTAGAGTGTGGCACCATTAATCTACTGCAATGATGTGACACCTTGCCATTATGCAAACCCTGAGCTGAGTCACAACAAAACTGAATGAAGTCTGACTATTCTAGTAGCAATGTCTAATGCTGCCTACTTGGCTCTGCTGATTTTAAAAAACTGTGATTTATTTAATGCAACCATGGAAAAGCCTCACATGTTATCAAACATGTTTCCTCCAAAAGCCGAGTATCTACAGAGCATCCAACTAGGGAAATTTGTACTTTATGTTAAACAGCAGTTTTACTTGCTTTGGTTCTTCATTCTGTCACTCCTGTGCCTGTGAAGATACAAAAATGTATATTAAAATGAGAAAACTGAAACATGCTGTACTGTCTCCCTTGGTTGAAGAAATCTCCTGATTCCCATTTCAGCCAAGAAATTGCAATGTGATCTCTTCAAGGGAAACTCAGGAGCCACTCAGCTGTTCATTAGCAGAGACTGTCCATAACCCTGGGACATGTGCCTTTTCTCAGAAACACTTTGCCAGATGACTTTGCGAACTCTGTTCTCTGAACTGCAAGGAATAATTAACAGTTCATTGAGATGTGAAAGAAATATGGCATAAAAGACTGCCTCTGTCACCAGCCATGCATCACTACCTGGTGGCCATGGTGACACCGATGCCTCAGTCTCATTTTCTGGTGGGGTGTAGACATGTAGGTACCTGAACCTTTTTGGAGGTCAGAAAGCAAGCTCCAGGTTCAGATTGGAGAGGAGAAAAGCCATGAAGCCTGAATCTGGGATGTCTGGAAGATTTTAGCTAATGCTCCCAAGAGACTTGGAGAAGTGCTGTAAATAGAAAACCAGCCTGGCTGTTGCACTGACTGATGCGTGCAGAGACTCCTCTGGGCAGGAGCAGTGGGGCAGGTGGAAGAAACCAGGTTTTGCAGGGCAGGTTAGAGCACTGTGGTCTTCTCTGCTCTTCTTCCACTCCAGACCACGCTGCTGTCAGTCAGTGACACCAGAAATGTCTTAACATGCAAGAATATCCGCAGTGCTCTGCCCTGCTGTGGAAAGGTTATCTATTGATCACTGTCAACTGATAGAAGAGTGAGGAGAAAATGAAGTCTAAAAGGGACATTTCATTTTAACAGCTTATGTATGAGGTAGTTCTTGCTGTTGCAATAAGGTAAATATTAAATGAACTAACTGAATTAAATTCTCAGATCCTGAAATGTTTTTCTGAGATCTTCTCTGTCTGTGAGAAGATGGATTCTTATATTCTCAGTCACTTGGACAGTATGTTTTCACAGGCACAGGAAGTGTGTGGATAGAAGATAGGGGAAATGGAGTAACTATTCCCAGATCTGGTACTCAAAACTTCATTTATTTAGTTTGGATGTTGTGGCATGTAATTACTCGTTTTTGAGATGGGACACAATGTCCACTATGAAAGCACCAGAGAAAAGTTAAAGATGCTTCTGTTGGTTAAACAGTTTAAAAATGCACTTGAGGATATTTTAATGAAGTCAGAACACTCCAATATTTGCAAAAGAATTTTTTTTGCCTTATCTTTTGTAAACGCAGCAAAAGCACATTATAATCACATCTTAACTGGTACCTGTGCAAGATTTATGTGAAATAATTTGCTTGTACCAAGTCCACTCTCATCTGCAAATATTGGACTAATGAACAGCTTTCACTATAGAGCAGTGAAATCATTGAATGGGTTAATCATGCACTTGCTTCCATTCCTAGACAGACTGAGCTGTACTGGAAGCAGTATTGAAGTTGATGAAATACATACTGTAACAATGTGAAAGGCTTGAGGAGCTGTTGCAGGAACTATTAGTCCAAGGAAGTTATAAGCTAGACACTGGAAAGTTTTAAGTCTTGGCAATTCAGTAGCACCCCCCTCTTGAAGGCTGGAGCCTCAGAAGTGTCACGGTTCTAAGGCTGGCAGACTGTGGGAGCTGCATGGAGCCTGGATACAGAGCAGCACATATCAACAGAAAACCCTAAGTACTGCTTCAAAATGTCTTTTGTTGTTGTTGTTTGGGGTTTTCTTGGTTGTTTGCTTTGTTTTTAGAGGACTGCCTATTTAACTTTAAACACCTCTTAACAGAAAGGACAATACAAAGAAAAAAGGATATGTTGTTGGGGGAGGAAAGAGGAGACACTTCTCAGGCTTTTAAAGCCTGTGTTGGGATTTCTGGGTGGTTACTCTTCTGGCACAGACATAAAACAACTGGCAGAAAATGGTCACCCTGGTGACAGCCAGAACAGCTTTGGTTCTCCTAACTAAAGTTCTCCAGAAAAACACACGGTTCAGAAAGGCTGGATCTACATCAGCCAGCAGCTGTGTTTTGTTAATAATAATTATATAAAATAATATCACACAGCTGTGTGCTATATGCCAGGTGGTTTTGGTTTCCACTTTTGTACACTATGCTTGGAAGGCTGTAAAATTTTGGGTATTTTTGCTGACAGAGGTCTGTGGCTACTCTGCCAAATAGCTGCCCACTTCAATGGTTACTCACTATTGCCAGGTGTATAAACCCTTTCTGTTCTCTACCAGGCACTGGGTGTTGCCTTGTGCAGAGAACAACTTCACTGTTTTCTCATAGAGCTACTTTCTGCCCTTCAGATATTTTACTAGAAAAGATAACATTTTTTAAAGGTATTTGTAGTGTACATATGTTTCTTAAAGAGAATATTCCCTCAGTGAACTTTAATAATGTTTTATCTTCTTTTTAGTAGCTTTAGTAAGTCACTGTATTATCTGAGTATTCTTTGGCCCTTTTAATCCACAGTCAAATTCTCTGAGCAGTTAAGTTTAACTTAGTACTGGTAACTAAAAAGCATCACTTTCAATGTCATTGGACTATAAATGACATAATATACACATTGATTTAATCTATATGATTATCACTTTGAAGTCCCACCTTGTGCAGAGTTTCTGCAGCACAGACCTACAGTCAGACACCTGGATAGCCACTTGCCCTTCCTGTCTCTTTTTGGGCCCAAATTCAAATGTGTGAGATTCACCATTCACTGGCTGAGGAGAGAGATATTGTGACTGACAAGGATATTGCTGTGAATTTCTCCATCTCCTTCCACAATGATGTATTTGATTATAATTAATGAAAAAACCAAACCTGAAAAATCATTAAATACCAAAACCAAACAAGACCAACACCCAAAGGAAAACAGTTTTTACTGTGAAAACCCACCAAGAATTAAGATCAATATATTATGATACAGTTTACAATATCTAGATGAGGAAGGATTTACCACACAGTGAAATCTGTGATGGAAGGAATGTTCTTCTTTCCCTGAGTCCCCACCAACAGTGGTAGAAGAAACGAGGATTTTCTTTTACTCTAGAAGTGTTCTAGGCAAAGCAGGCTTGGGGAGCATGCAACTTGTAATTTGCAACTTTAAGCAAGTGATAATTCATACTATTAACCAAACTGTAATTGTTATGAGAGAAAACACTAAAAAAAGGCCAGAGAACAGTGACTTTTCAGAGTAAGAGGTTATGAAATTAAAGTAGGGTTGGTCTCACATTGCACACTTCCATCATGAAAGGCAACTGAAATGACAGCGCTGACAGCTTTGGGATGAAAGAGTTTCCTTTTAACACAGACTTAATGCTCTGAGAAATGCACTATGTCAGTGGGGTAAAAGCCTCTGTGGAGTACCAAAGATGTACTTTGGGATAGACCAGGGATCTGTAACTTCCTGGGCTTGATCAGTGTAGGACATGTCCAAGGGCTCTGTAACTGCTGCAAATCAGCTTTGCTGTAATCACTATAAATCACTGTAAATCCACTTTTGCCTGTGATTTTGGGAATGCACTGATTCAAATAATCAGGAGCAGAAATTGGGGGCCATAGCACTGAGGGGTGAAAAAGTCTTGCCTAAACAATGACAACCCTGGGAGTCCATCTCCTAGAGCAGACAAGATGAACAATTCCACAGACTTGCTTTCCTGGTCTCTTCCCTGATCTTTGCAGACTCAGACTTCATCTGAGCTGTGGTTCAATGTGCTTCATTTGACCCAGGAATGCTCTTATGCAGCTGTTGTTTAAGCTGGCAGAGAAATCAACATAAAGTTCTGAAGGTCTGGACAGAAAACTTCAGGAAGCATTACAACCACACTGCATGCAGAGAAATTACCTTCTATAGTCACACTTTTGGTAATTTCCTTGTTTTCAGCACTGGCACATAAACACTTCTTATTGAACTACATGCCTTAAATGTTCCAAAAAACCCATGGCAGAAATGAAACTGGTAGAATTACTGTAGACAATACATTTTTTCAAAACAATCCATATTTAAATATTTCATAATTGCAGTGCTTTTTGAAGTCTATCGTGTCTGAATTTACTTTATTATTTTTAGCCACAAAATTTACTTCATCTCTTTCAGTGAAATTTTTCCATTAATGGCATAAACCAAGAAAAAAAATGTTTCTTGCAGGTTTATACAAACTTCTATCAAGTATGATGAATTCAGCAGCAACAAATATTTTTCCCTTTAAAAATAGAGAGAAGGTTTTAAGGGAAGTGGTTGCCAAAGTACCTCAGATCTTTCCCACATGAAACTTTAAAATACAGTTTCGCTCACTGAACTGCAGGACTCTCATTTGTAGGCTCCACTGTGAAAATAAGAAGACCAGCTTGCCTCCACTTAATCTGAAACTATACCAATCTCAAAAAGTGTGTGTACATGTGTCTGCTTCTTTCCATACCTAGGAACTTTTATCCAGAAACATATTTCCTCCACCAAAATTGGAGAAAGGCTTTTCCCTTTGGAGTTTGCAGCTTGGGTAAAAAAAAAGATTTGAGCCAAGCAGTTCTGCATTTTTAAATTATTATTTCTTGCTCTTTAGAATAAACTAAAAAAAAAAAAAAAAAAAAAAAAGGAAAAGAAAAGGCACAACAGCCAGAACCACCACATCACTGCTCTTTCTGCTCCCTTTCTTTCCCTTTTCCTCCTGCCCTCACCCATCCCCTCCACACTCCCCAGCACTAGCAGCTCTCCCTCAGGCTTGCTGACTTCTCAGAGACCCAGGTGCCATCTGCCAGGATGCTCACTCTGTGTCAAACCTTTTCTAGGAAATGGCAACTTTCTCCTCCTCCTCCTCTTCCTCCTCACCCACCCATAAATCCTGACTTTGGCAATGGTCAGGCTGTGCTGTTAAGAACCACCACACATCCTGTAACCCTACCCAGAGTGCTGTTCCTGTCATCTAAGACATGTCTCTGAGGAAAGCTGGAATTGCTGTTGGAATTACCAGGAGTCTGTGTGGGCAAAGGAGCAGTGCATGCCAGTTCAGCTCAGCCTTGTTGCTGATTCCCATTTCATTAGCTGCCCATTAACTTCTCCTTTGTCATTTCTTCTGCCAAGCATGTCTCTTGCACTGACTGACTTGTTTGTGAATACATTTGCTCAGACACATTAGCATTCCTGCTGCAAAAACAAATTTCATTGTGTAACATTCTGGAAGTGCCATTTAATCTCTGATCTCATCGCTGCCACATTTTGAGGCCATGGCAGAACTGCAGCAGTGTTTGACTTACTGCCTTCTCAGAATTTAATTATCACACTTTTACCACTACCCTTGCTTGAGATGACTGGAATAATCAAAATATGAATAACTGGAGTATTTTTTTTACCTGTCTCACTGCCCATGAGGATTTCATGATTCCTTGCTGTACCTCCAGTAATGGCAGCTGCACAGCAGGGAATGGTCTGGGTAGGGCTGGGGGGGGAAAATGTCACAGTGATTGGAATTGAGACCCACCCACTTTCTTGTACTGAGGCTGTAAAACCTCTTTGGACAAAGAAAAACTGGGAGAATTGTAAGGTGGCTTGCTCATTTTCAGGTCAAGTTGCCTTTCTCCTCATCCCCATTATCTCAGCTTGCATCACTTGAACACCTGTAAAACAGCTGTCACATTTATCAATAAAACATCAATGATATGACATGGGTAAGGGTCATCTGGGCCTTGAGTAAATGTTCAACATAAATAATGGGAACAATATTTTATTTGCATTATTTGCACAAGGGGATATTGCAAGGCAAGGCCCTGGCATTTTCTGTTTCTCTCATTCTCTGATGGACACTATGTACCACATGCACATCCTGTAATAGTCAATGCACCAGTGCTCAGAAAATAAAAGCTCACATTAAGGAGAAGTTTGGCAATGAAGCTTTTGAAAGAGCAATGTGTTTTTGTACTGAAACACAAAATAAATAGAAGAAGAGCAGGGCTTCAAGGCAAAAGAGAGATGGAGTGTTTATGACCTAGTTACTAGGAGGTACCTTTCTCTTCTGCTAAGTGCATTGATTTCTTGGTCACACTCTTGTCCTGTAAATAGGGCAGCTGAAGATAGACTTTTCCTCTTCTCAGGTGCAAGCAGGTTTTCACAAAATCAAGAAGAAAGAAAATGCAATTCACATCTAGGCAGTCTGTGAGCTTGCCTGTTTGTTTGGATTTTCCCTGCCCTCCTTAAAGAAGCTCTTGTGTGCCTCTGAGTTTACTAGGATATGGGGACACAAAATTTAGGGCAGTAATTTCCATGGATTCCAGCTTCCTTTTATGCATTTATATCAGCTTTTAAAAAGCATATAAATGTGGAAGCCCTGGTATTTTTATGTCTGGAATGCAAAAGATTCTTAGCTAATGTTGACACTTTCATACACAGTGCAGCAACCTGGAGAGAGATGGTCCTTTATGAAATTCAGTTTTATCAAAGCAGACAGCTGTCAGCTTCTTACCCACAGCACACATGAGGAGCCATGACCCAGCCCCTCATGCTGCACCAGGGATTATCCCAGTGCTGCTGGCTGTCCTTGATCCTTCCCTCCCATGAAGTAGAAATGTGAGGGGCAGCTGGCAGAGACCCCTCTGCTGTTTGCTGAGGCACAGGCAGCTTTTCCAGGGTGGGGACTGTGCCCCATCCTTGCCTTGTGGGTCCCCTGGCAACCTTAACCCCACTGCTCAGAGCCCCTTGCACTTTGGAGGGTGCAGAGATCCACCAGCACCCTCAGGATGAGGCTCAGCCTCCTGCCCACCCTGGGGATTGCCACAGGCAAGAGCACATTCTTCATGCTTCTTTGGCTTCAGCTCAAGAGGAAAGTGGCCAAGGCAGTGGTGGCACCCCAGAGGTGTCCTGGTCCCCCATCCTCCCAAGCACAGTGCAGATTCTCGAGCCCAATCACAGCTGGAGGCTGCTGGCTCCTCACCCCCAGCACAGAGGGAGAGCCTCAGTGTTTCTGGCTGAGCCAAGGGTGGCCATGAGCCTGTGAGGGTCAAGCCCTGGGCTGTCTCATGGAGATGCACTGGCATCACAATGGCTCATGGTACAACACAAATTGCAGAGGGTGAACCTCAGACTACAGCCCCTAAGGGGAAGTCAGGCAGGAAGTCATGGACATCACTTACCCCAAAAGCCCTGTGTTTCTCTTCTGTCTGAAGAGGAAGGAACCTGAGCTTTGGAAGCAAAGAAGCAAAATGGGGACACTGTTTGCTCCTTTTTTTTTTTCCTGTTTTTTGGTTTGTTTCTTTTTTTTTGGTTGGTTGGTTGGTTTTTTGTTTGTTTGTTTGTGGGGTTTATTTTTGTTTTGGGGTTTTTTTTGTTGTTTTTTTGGGGTGGGGGTTGTTTGGTTTGGTTTTGTGTGGTTTTTTATTTTGATTTTTGGTTGTTGTAGTAGTTGTTGTTGTTGTTGCTGTTGTTCCCCCACCTTCCTTTTTCTATCTACAATCTTCCCTATCACTCAGAGATCCCACCATGGTGAGACTGAAATAAAATAAATAGCTTTTCAAAATGCTGTCTGAAAGTGGCCACACTATTGGCAAACCAGATTTCCTCTAGAACTGACTGGAGCCCACTTGTTCTCCTCCTGATCCTTCCCCAAGGATGAGCAGCACAATTCAAACACCAAAAATGCAGAGTGCACTGGCTTGGTAAAACAAGAGAGCCGTGAGACAGCAGTTTCACTTCCCCTGTGCTTTGCTGCTCCTGCTCATGATATTTAAAGAGCATTATGGGATTCTGTGCACTTAATAACTGCTGCCTCAGAAGGATTTGGTTGCTGAATACAAATAAGAAGCTATGTGATTAGGTGTCATGCATTCTGATACATTTTATTACATTTTACTTGTATTTTTTTTTAAGACAAAGGAGAATTCAAGCAGAGAGGAAATGCTTTCTCTGCAAACAGTCTTATTGCCAAGCTTGTATCTTAAAAACTCTCAGTATAATGCCTGTCCCTCAAGATATGGGGCTGATTTTTAAATTGTAAAGAGTTAAATTTCGTAAGTGTAGTAATATTTGAGGAAGCCTGCCACAATCACCTCCAGTTATCTCAGATTGAAAAGGCAGATGCCTGGGCAGATTCTGGCTACTCAGACGTTTGAATCATTTAATTTCTGTTTACAGCTGGGAGGAGAAAGCTGTCACTCTTTACCTCCTTAGTCTGTTCCACTACCTGATAGCCTCCCTCCACCCAAGCTGTTTGCTCCCTCTGTTTCTCCTCCACCTTAATCATGCCTCTCATCACATGCCACCTTTTCTCTAACACTTGCATGGAGGCTTTTCTTACCTTGCCCACATCATCTCCTTTCCATCCTGCTGAGCTCCCAGGAGACTCCATCTCATGTCCCACTTCTTTGACATTTTCCATCTCTGCTCTGCACTCTCAGGACCTGTTATCACTCTCCCATCTTTCTCCACCATTCTGGCTTACCCCTACCCTTATCCACACCTTCTTCCCTCCTGCCCCAGCTGTCTCTCTGCTGCTGCCCCCACTCTCTCCTTGCCTCACTGCCTTCCACTTCTCCTCTGGCTGCTGCATGGTTTGAGGAAAGCATTATTATGGCAGTGTAATGGGTGAAAAAGCAAGCACAGGTTTCTGCTGCAGAGGATCTGCCTGTGTAGCACACATAATACATCTTGGGCGTGGGTGCTTCATATCCATCAGTACATCTGCAGTCTGAAATTAGAAATCTGAAATCTTAATTGTATACTCAGTAATGGGACCAAAATGTTGCCATGGTGAAATAACAGGAGGAAGGATCAATGATAAGACATTGAAAAATGAGATTTCACCACGGCATAATGTCCCACATGAAAAAAAGCTGTCTACCCCTGCACTGTAGTGTCTCTCATTTTGACCAGAATAAAGGAGATTTTGTCCCCATGTCATCAAGTTTGCTTCAGTTGTTGGGTCTGAGGCCATCCAGAACAGGAGCTTCTGCAGTGCTTTTCACCAGGGTGCAGAGCTTTGTGCCCTGTGATGATGTGCTCTATCCCCACTCCACGCTCTGCACTCCTCCTGACAGCAGGCTGGGAAAGGCTCAGTGCTGACAGCCACCCCAGGGGCTGGCAGCTCCATCCAGCCCAAATTGCTCTTCTTGTCTGCTGGGGCTGGGACTGAAACAGTGGGCTGAAATTACAGAGAGGAAAGGGGCGTTTGTTCCTCAAGAAAGACTCTACAACATTAGAGTTGGAGAAACAGAGCAGCTGATTGCTGGCAGATCCCAAAGAGACCCCAGCACAGGAGGGTTTTGGGAAGAGATCAGACTAACATCCCAAAACAGGTTTTGAAGGAGATCCTGCCCTGAGGCAGGGGATGCTCTGAGTCACCCACCAGGCCCTGACAGGACTATTTTCTGTGAATCTGTTTGAGGGTTTTCTTTTGGATATTTCTGTGGCTCCACAAGATATCAAGGAGTTTCCTTCTACCTATCTTTACTTAACTCTTCATCCCCCTTTAAAGGCTGATGCATTGCAATGTGCCTATATATATTTTCCAAAGTGCTTCGTTTCAATGACAAAATATTTATTTATAAATCTTAAAGCTCACTTAGTTTAATGCCTGGATTATTTCTATTTTACATCTAATCAAAAAGCTGGACATTTTCTGTTATCCTTTTCACAAAGCTGGATTTTGCATGGAATCTCAGAAATGCATTAATTTCACTATAACTTCTTTAAATTTTTAGTGCTCTTGTCAGTTTATCTGTCTGATAGCTTAATTATTCTTTCAATCTTCCCAACAGGCTGCAACAGAGTACAACTTCTGATTATTTCCTGACCTTTCCTCCTTATTTTTTTCTAACCATTCCAGTTAAATTGGGAAGTTTGGGGTTTTTTCTGAAACTTTTCTTCACATGCAAAGGGATATTCCCAGTTATTATTTTCCTTGACCGTCTCAGGCAATATTTCATAGGGATATTGGAAAATATGGCCAAGGAAATAGTGGTTTAAAATGGATGCAAGACTAACTGAAAACTCCTTCTAAAAGTGTGGTGCTTCACTGTCAATATTGGAGGGCATTTCCAGTGGGGTCCAATCTAAATATGAGTCTGGAATATTTTCAGGGATGATCTGGATTATAAAAGACACTGTATGCTTATAAAAGCTGAGCATCCTATCAAGCTAGCAAGGGGTGTGGGCACCTCAAAGGACAGGATGAGAATTCAGAATGATCTTGATAAATTGAAGGACCTGAAATCAATAAGATGAAATTCAATAAAGACAAGTGCAAAGTGATACACTTAGCAAGGAGAAATCAAACACACAAATACAAAATGAGGAATAACTGGTGAAGCAGCAACTCTGCCAGAAAAGGTCCTGGGGGCATTGTATATCATGAGCTGAATTTAAACTACAACATGATTCTGCCTTGAAAATGACTGATGACATTCCTAGATGTATTAATATATAAGTTATTACAGGAAGTAGCTGCTTTCATTTACTTATTTACTTGATACTGATTAGGTCAGTAAGGAACCACTGAGTTCTTCTCTGAGCAGCAAGTTTGGTAAAAGAGCAAAATAGCAGAGAGGAAAGAAACAATAAAGACTAAAGAACTTCAGAATGCAACCAATAAAGTAAGACTGGAAAAAATCTATTGTTTCTAGTGACAACAAAGAGCCTTTTTAAATATATAAAAAACCCTCTGCAGAAACCACAATAAAATGAATTGTTTTGCCAATTGAAGGAGGCAGGAAAAGTTGCTGTTGGCTTAATTTTGCAGAAACAGAGAATCAAACTTGATATTAATAGAAACGAAGGGAAAATAGTTCAGCACCGTATTGTAAAATATCCTCATTTGGGTAAGTGGTATTGCTGGAAGCTTTTAAGACTGATTGGAGGATTAACTTCTAGTGCTGGCCTAGGTGTACCTATCTTACTTCACAGTAGGAAAATTAATTGAATAACAGGTCTTTTGTTCTTTAACACAATATGAGGCAGCACTACAGAACTCCACTTTCAATTCTTGCTTTAGTAGGTGTCTCACTCAGCTATTAATTTCAACAAAGACCCTGAAGATGGGGGATGGAGTGAAAATGCCCTTTTTGGAATTGCATTGATAAAATGCTGACACAAGGGTCAATTACTTTCTGAGCACACATTGCAGAACCAGACAAACACAGAATAAAGCCCTAATTCCTAACCTACTGGATCTACAATTTGAGAGACCAAATGAATGCAGGTCCATAGAGGTGCAGAAGGATTTCAGGAGATAATAATCAGCATTGCAGGGGTACAACCACAGGAGCAGTGTACTTCTTAATTTTTGTTGGTTTTGCAGCCAAGGAAGATGTTGACGTAGGATCTGAAGAGAAACAAAAAGTACTTTTGCAGGGTAGACTTTTCCAAACACTAGAATAGCATAAAAAATTATTAAAAGAATTGTTTTATGAAATGTGAAAGCTGGTGAGAGGTTGGTATTCAGGCCAAAGAAGAGTGTTTACTTGTATAGAAGATAGGAAGTGATAGATCACAGAAGGAAACCTGGAGAAGAAAGCAGATGTTGGTACTCTGGAGGGTTAATGAGGATTTACAAAGACCAGGATGCTATTGTTAATGTGGCAGGTTGGGAAAATGGGATGTAAAAAATGATTCTGAATAGATAAGTTAGAAAGGCTGCTTGAGCTTGAGATATGAGGTGACAGCTTAGACCCTGGACAAGAATTTCATGGATGGATCTGTGACAAACTGTGTGGAAGAGTCTTGCATAGTCTCAATGTGAGAACTATGAGAGACTCCAAGTAAAACCCAGGTAACAAGAATAATGGATTGGCAGGATAGTGAAATTGTCAAAAGCAAGGGAGAGAGCAGGAATTGAGAGGAGTTAAGAAGAGAGATAAGAAATTTTCGCTCAAATAATATTCTGCTTGGATTGGCAGTGAAAAATCCCAAACTGGATGCCAGGAGCAGGTCAGATCTGGGACTGAGAGTCACACTCCTGGGTCATATGCCCTAACCTCTCTTTCTGCCCTTTCATACAACCAAGGCAATTCTTCCTGCAAGAACACTTCTGGAGAGTATGATGCAGACAGAAAGTGTGGAGGGATGCCTGCATGGGAACTTTAAACAGTTCCCTGAAGAGTAGAGATAAATTGTGGCAGGCATGGGAGAGGACAGATGAAGTCAAGAAGGATGATATAAGGTATATAACACATGAAGCTTGCTACAACTCAGTACTGTGTTCTAGCAGGTACAAGCAGGTGACAGCCCTCTTCCCAGAAACTGAAGCCCTAACCTGCTGGGACCATGAATTTTTGCCATCCAAACAGAGTTAGTGCATTTTGAGCTCTCTTCTCAAGGCTGGAGGAGGTTTTATAAATCTTTCAAGTGGCCATCTGTTACCAAATGCTATCGTTTTTGCACATCTTGCTCAGGTCTGTACATAGCCTCTTTCATATTTAACCAGGGCATAAACTCTGTCATGCATTCCTGGTAATCCTCAACTCATGAGAAATGATGTTTTCCTGGAGATGTCAGCTCCTGTGCTCCCCAGGACTACCTCACCCAAGAAAACCACTGCCCAGCACTGAGCCCACTGCCTTGCTGCAGCTGCTGGGTGGGCTCTGGGACAGGCAAAGCCCCTGTGCTGGAGGCTCAGCAGGGCTTTCTGCTGCCACCTGAGCAATGCCCACCTCGCTCAGGGCTCAGTGCACCTTGGCTCTACACAGACTTGTGTGACCAGATGGGAATGACGAGAAGACACCCAAAATCTCCTTATCTAAGCAGGAAAGGTGCTGATAAGGCACAGCAGAGACAACATGGTGAAGTTAAGCAGAGGTTGCCTATGTTATGTAGCTTTCTCTTAACTGCCTTTATTATTTTTAGATTGCAACTCATCATTTCCTCAGGAGAAGACTAATATTTATTGTCTGAAGTGTTATTAAATTATTCTGATTTTATGGCTGGAGCAATAAAGATATACAGTGGGTAACATTTACTCTGTCAGATCTTGAATTCTTCTCTAAAATAATCTTTAGTTTTCTGCATTATTAATAGACTGGTGCTACTCCTGATATTTTTACAGTTTATATTTTTTTTTAATTTGAAAATCTCCGTTGTTTTAAATTTCTCTTGGCAATCTCAGATGTCTCTTGTTATGAGTAATGAAAAATTTAGCAGTGTGACTGTAGCAAGAGGACATTTAGAGCAGGAAGAAGAGCTGAGTCATGGGGGGTGCTTGGCCTTTTCTCTCTGTCGTGCTTTCCACAAGGCCTCCCAGCACCACCAGCCCTGGCTCCACTCCATGGAGAAGAGCTCAGCATAGTGACAGCTCCATGCAGACAGACTCTCACAAGGTCTCTCCTTTTGTTCTTGGGAAATTGCTTCTACTTTTACAGTTTCCTATACGCTTTAATTCTTTTTTCAAATAATCTTACAATCTATTCTAAAATGCTGCTGTGAATTTTATAAATTGATGTCCAAGTAATAAAATCAGATGGCTGCTGGAAAGAACAGGCTGCTGCCTGTTCCAGCTTGAGAGTCACTTTCTTAGGTGTAATTTTCTCTATTTCATTATATATCATTTGAAGATTATAAAATATCTTTTCTTGACCCTTCTGTAGTTTGCTCTGTTACACTGAATTTAAGAATTGAGATTACAAATACCAAATAAGGTATTGAGAAAGAAAAAGACTCAATTTCAGCTCCAGTGGACAGGTTTTATTTCCTCTCCCTACTTGCTGCTTTTATACACCAGTCTAGCTCTAATGATAGTGGAGATTTATATCTGCAGCCATGGCAGAAGAATTGGCTTAGGCACTGAAGGAGATGAATACTTCAGAAACAATGGACAAATAGTTCAAAACCTCACCACTGTTTTTTTTCCATAGCTAATCCATTGAGGATTTGCACTCCCTTCGAGAACAAACGGCATGGAAATATACCAAATATATATTCAAGAAATATCAGCCAATATTTGCAACTTCCCAGAAGTTTCTGAGCAAACTGAAAAAAAAAAAGCTTCATGTTCTCAACCCTGGAAAAATATCACCAGAGCTTTAAGCTCTGAATTAGGCTCACTTCTTCCTTATATTTTGGGCTAGAACTAATTTAATGGCTTTCTATCAGTGTATGTCTCAGGGGGAAAGGTGCACAAGCCTCTCCTTTTTCTTTGTCCCTTGCATCCCTGGGAAGCAAACAATGGCAGACTCACTCTGTATCACCAAATGTTCCTTGTCATATGGGGACTGCCACCTCTAAAACATCTGAGATTGCTGAGGTGCCTGTTCTTGCTGCACTATTCCCATTTCTCACTCTGTGGATGCATTTTAAACTTCAGTTGTACACAGGCTTAAACTATGTTTTAAAAAAGGGTGGAAAGCAGAAGGAGCCAAAGCCACCACTGTAGGACCAGAGCCTCATTAAAAATATCTGGCCTTTGAGTCATTTTACATCTGAGGCCAGAAAATACATTTATACTGGTTCTGGAGATTGTAAAAAAAATGTTGAGGTGAAGTTATACTTTCTTTTCCTATTAGTCAAATTTTCAGGACTTACAGTTACAATCTACTTAGCCTGTTTTTACCATGACACAAAATTCTCAGGACCATTTAAAAAAAATTAGTTTTTATCAACAAGAATTTATAAGACTTTTAATGTTATTAATTTTTAAGTAATATGTGATTCTATATGACAAGCATTATGGGAAAAAACATCAGTAAGATGTTTTCAGTAAGTGCTAAGTCAATGCTTACTCTGCAAAGAAAGTCAAAATACTAAAAATAAAAATGGGAAAAAGAAAAATTCCTCACTGAAAATCAGAATGTTGTAGTGGAGGACATGGCATGTCTAAACACATAGCTTTGTGTTGTTCATATAAAAGGGAGATGGAGCTTGCAGTGAGACATGTGGATATACACTAGATAATACCAACAGTGTTTTCCAATGAACTGTTTATCTCACTATAATGTCTAAACATCATCAAACTGCATAAACATCAACAAGTCACATAAAAAGGAGAATTTGGGATCTTTCTTATTATTAGTAAAGGAGATTGCCATCATCTTTTTCATTAGATGGAGCACAGATTTTACAAGTATATTTTTAACACTTTTTTCTCTCTTCATAAATGCACAATTCCTAATGCATTAAGATGCAGCCAGAATCTGTTCCTGAACCCACTAAGCAAGAAAACAAGCACAGAAAGAGAAATCAGAGAACCTAGGTTGTTACCCTGACACATTTCTAGCCTGCTCCCAGCCTCCTGTTTCCATGGCTATCTGAGGCTGCAAGAGCTACTGCAGTGTGTTGCACCTCCTGAGTGTGTTCAGCTACATAGAAATGAATAATCTTCCCCTATTTAAAACAGGTAAAAAGATGGGGTTAGAACTTGAGGAGAGTGGATAGCTCTATTTCATAAATACACACTTTCTTGGCCTTGACCCCAGCAACAGGGAAGTAAACCACAAGGGCAGTTTTCTGGTTCAGATCCAGGGGAAAACACGGATATAGCTTGCAGGATTCTATTCAGTGACAGATCCAGTATATAAAACCTTAATTTACTATATGGACTTCCTGTTACTGCTAACCAAAATCTAGACCTGATGGATGTGCATCAAGCCTCTTCTTCATCTGTAGGGCTACAGCCTCAAAATGTGAAAGGAGATGAATGGACACAAAAGACAAACCCCAATTTCCCCCAGGAAATAGAGAAACTTCAACCATTAGGACAGAAAGGAAAACAACCTTCATTTTGATGGGGCAGCAAGGAGAGAATAGCAGATTAACTTTCCCACTGGGAGCAACAACATTTCTGAATGTTGCTCTGAATTTCTGACTCCTCACCTCAGGGACTTGATCTCCATGCTCAAATGCCACCCAGGGGCTGGCAGGACCTGCTCTCCCTTTCCTGCCACTGTCAGCTCTGGCCTTACTGCCTCTGGGCTCCCTCCCAGTGCTGGAAGGGCCTCAGACACTTTACCCTCCCCACACCTCCCTGAGCCAGGACTCAGGGAGCACTTGAGTACAACAACAGAAAAAGCACCCTGTGCAGCCTGGGGGAGCTGAGCTGTCTCAAACAGACCATCATGCTTCATGTGAACTGACCGGGGAAAGCTCTTTGTGATTTGGCCTGAATAACAATGGGTGAGCTAACCAAGGTGAACAAGCAAGGAAATGTAAGTGAGAAACAAAACAAGCCACTTTTTAGCAGTATGATTTACTGTGGGCATTCTAGAGCTTGGTACCAACTCCAGATGGTTTTCCAGAAATATTTCCTTCTTGTTCCTAGGCGGTCAGAAGAAATAGTCAGACTTCTGGAAGTGTTTATTCCTCTTAACAGAAATATCTGCCCTGTGAGCATTTACCTGTGAGCCAGCCAGCAGCAGTTCTTATGGTCTGTGGAGAGTGACAGGCATGCTGCAGGTCTCATCCCTCTTATCCAAAGGTAGGGGGATCTGAAATGCATTGGCTGGACCCTGCAGTAGAATTGCCCATTTTTCCCACTGACTCTAATGGGGACATACACAGTGAGGTCAGGTTGGTGGCCTGCAATGTAGACAGCTCTGTTTGCACAGATCAATCCTCCATCAAGAAAAACGCTGGCTTTTTCTGCTATAACAAATTTGATTCCTCCATCCCATCTCTCTCTTGACAAACAAACACCTTGTCGAAGGAAAGGTTAAGCTAGAAGCTAAAAACACAGGTGGAAATTACTTTGGTGTAAGGATTTGACTGTAAGATAGTGGCATAAAATTACTACTTGCAACATAGCACTAAACACAGTATTTTTCCTACATTTCTGAAATATTCTACTGATTTTGCTGATGATTACCATAGATTTTGACTAGCTTTTCCATTTCATAGTTGTGACTCCATGACTTTTTTACATTCTACCATTGCTCAGATATTAATGCAACATTAGTGGCAAGTGTTCAGTAGCCCAGATGAGATGCCAAAGGTTAGTAATGACTTTTGAACAAACACTGCTGAAGTGGCAGTGTGTACTTGAAAAGGCACAATTTCTCTCAGCAGTTCAATATTGTATTTTAACTTTGTATGCAGAGAACCTGGGGGTGTCTTTTTATTCTTCAACAGCATGCAACAGAGCAGTGCCATTTTGCATGCTCGTGAGAAAGTGTTATTTCAACCTAATTGACTCTTTTTGCTGCATGGAAGTTATTTACCCAGAAATACAAGAGTGGAGAGTCAAATTACTTTCGATAAAGGAATCCAATTACTTGAGATCTTTTACAGGATGAAGACATTGCAGAGAGCTCCCCTCTATTGTTAAGGCTAAAATGATGCTGTACTGAACAAAATCTCCTTAGTTCTCACTTTCTTTTTTTTTGGTTGTTGAGTTTGTAGGGCAAGAGAGGAGGGCTGCTCACCAAAGGAGTAAGAAAAGGAAAGTTATTCAAAATTGGTCCATTTAGTTGTATATGGATTATGTTCCAATCAGATGAACTGAGGAATGAAAACTACACAAGTACTGAATTTCTTTTGAAGGAATTGAGTTATATTGAGTGTTGTCTTGACATTTAAAAGCTAAGCTGGAAGGTTGAGTCTGGGATACCCTTAATTCAATTCATTCTGCTTTTAGAAATCCATAGGAGAGCAGAGGAGGTATTACATGCCCACAGGAAAAAAAAAAAAAATTAGGACTTGGTTCTAAACCAGGAAAAAAAAAAGAGGAGTGAAAAGTTTCACAGACAATTCAAATTAATGTAAATTCCAGGTATATGGTGACAATTCATCAATCAATTTGCTTGTAAACAGGGAGGAAATAGCAACGAGATAAACAACAATCAACATGGGTTTGTGAGGAACAAATTACAAACCAGCTTCTCTTCCATGGTAGTAGGACAGGGTTTGTGGTTGGGACAAAAAAACTCAGGATTTACATTTTGATTTGCACTGCCCTTTTGACTCTATCCAATGGTAGTTTGGTAACCAAGCTTGGGAAACTTCTTTAAGATGGAACCACAACAAGCCTCAAAACTGATTGGAAAGCAATAATGTAGAAACAGCTGCTGGCAGTCACCTCAAACCAGAGGGTGTTCAGAGAGGGGCTCGATCCTGCCTGGAGTGGGCACAGAATTTGTGTGCAGGAGGAGGGACTAAAACCCCCTGGTTGTGCACCATGGAGTCAAGGGGAGCTCTGAGGAGCTGAGGAACAGAAGCAGAGACCTGGGTGGAGGATGGTGCAGCACAGGAGCATCAGGAACAGGGCACAGCAATAAACACAACCTTCACCAGCTCCCCTGAGGCTTCAACATTTCTGTTAGCAGTGGCCACAATCTGTCCCTCTCCAAGTTGTCTTGCTCAGAAGTATGACTAACTCTGCAGGTTCATCTGTGTCTTCTGAAAGGAAAACCCTGAAAACCACCAGTTTTATGGTTACTATAGGACACCTCTACCCCCTTCCCCATTTCCTACACAAGATCTGAAGACACTTGGGTTTTTAATTCTTACCTACAATGTAGACTTAACTGTTCATACTCATGTTGTGGATAGTTTTCTCTCCCTAAACCATTTCCATAATTTATTTCATACCCTAATAAAACTTAAAAATTGCTAACAACTGAAGATCAAGCACTTTCACAGTCCTAATCTGAAATTTATGAGGATTTGGAAGACATTACTAAGTACAGTGGAAAAAGCCATGTCCTTCCTGGAAATAATTTCTGAGGCGACAGTGAAGTTTCCTTTGTTGTTATCAGCAGTTATGCTGCAAGCAACCAGAACTGTTTCCAAAAATCACATCTTTCTTAAAATTTTCTGATGTTTTTTAATTAGGAAGAGACACACAGCTACTAATTGCCTCTTCTTCTGTGTTGTTCATGCATGGTTAGTAACAAATTAATGTTGCTCCCAAGTATTTTAAGTTTGTGTAGAAATACAAAAGTTCTGTATTTTGTAAAAATTACAAGGTATCAGAATTTTTTTTCCTCATAAATATGAAAAGTAGAGTTTTCATTAACAGCAGTGGAAAAAAGAAATGAAATTTCAATGCAAGAGTGGAAGATTGGATGTAGGTGTCTGATAAACCTGCTTGAAACATCCACTGGATATTATCAGGATAATTATCAGCTGATTATCAGGATTATCAGCTGTTTTCAGAGGAAATTCTATTCTCAAACCATAAAATTTTTTCATACCAGATACATATTTGTAAAGGTTTTAATTTCAACAAACCAGAATATTTTTGCACACTTCAAAAAATAATGGTCACAAACTAAAACACAAGAAGTTCCACACCAACACGAGGAAGAACTTCTCTACACTCAGAGTGACAGAGCACTGGAACAGTTGCCCAGGAGGTCATGGAGTCTCTCTGGAGACATTCAGAGCCCACCTGACCCACCTGTGTCACCTGCTCCAGGTGACCCTGCCTTGGCAGGGGGCTGGACTGGATGACCTCCAGAGGTCCATTCCAGCCCTAACTATTCTGTGATTCTGTGATTTTTAAGAGAAGAAATTGAGCATCATTCCTAAGCTTTTCTAAGTTTGGGACACCTACACTTAACAGTTGTTAATTTATAGCACATTCTATTTTGAAAATAGTCTGCAGAATGCTTGTTGCATGTGCTTGCCTTGTGTCTTTATGTCAGTTATAATTCACATTACAATAATGTAGATTACATTCTCTTTGGTCCTCAATTACAGTTCCTTCCCTGTTATAACTTCATTATAAATCCATATAGTGCATGTCCTTTTTTCCCCCCATAAATGCCATTATTCTAAGTTCATTTGAGGACCATACACTTTTTGATCACCAGAGGGTAATATTCTGGGCTGAACTGACTCCTGATCCATTGACCTCTTTGTGTTACTCAAGAAGCATCCACGAGGCCTCTTCTGGTTTTATCAGCTATTTGCATGATTGCAAAAATTATGAACATAAATACAATTAGACTTTTTCCTGTGGTAATGCAGGCTTCTCTTTCAGCTTTCTATTGCATGAATTCTCATGGGCCAATCCCCCTGTGTTAGCAATCCAAACTATGAGCCAGGAATCCTCCAGCTGCTCCTCCCATGAGCTGATGATGACACGAGCAGATGTGTGTCTTTTTTTGGGCTCTTTGTAACCTGATGAGTTTCCTTCCTCTCATTCCATAAGGAGCAGACAGCACATTTTAATTGCTTTATACCCTTCAGAATTTGTGCCCCCAGGGTGTGTGAAGGTCAGCAGAAGACAGCCAGCACTAATACTGCAGAGTGCAGTATCTTCATGAGGGGAATTCTTCTCAGCAGAGTGCTGGTCCCATCAGAAGGGCAGAAAGGGTTTTGTGCATCTCCCTAGCTCACAATGCCCTGGATCCTCATGAACATTTCACACCCTAGTGGTCGTGCCCTGTGTCTGCTTGGATCAAGGACAATCCTCAAGCCTACAAGTGTGAGCACAGCTCACATGGCAGGTAGATGGGAGAGTTGTTTATTCATTATCACTCCCTTGATAATGGTATAATAAACACCAGGTGTTTATGACCAGCTCTTTGGTTTTTTTGTGGGCACAATGCTGTGCCACACTCCAGATGAACTGAGTCCTTTGGTAAAGCACTCAGGAATCTAAACAGAGCTGACCAAAATGGGTTTAGTGGTTTTTGAGGAATCCTTTTTGTATTCAAAACAAGCCAAGTTCACCAAAATAAAAGTGTTTTGTAGGAGCGCTATAAATTCTAAAAAATTCCCACTGCTTTTTGGGTATAAATGTAAACATGTGGTGACTATGCCAGTACTTGGAGCTAGTTAGCTGTTTGAGTGACACAGTAAATAAGTCACAATTTGAAATTCTCTGCTTTATTTTAAATAAGGTCAGATTCAGTTGCAGATCTACACATCTAGGCATATACCTGCAGTATCATGAAAATGTAGGAGCATAGAGAACATTTTGTGCATTTTCATACGTGTCTTTTTAATTGAAAGATGAATACAAGTGAAACCAATAAAGAATGAAAGTGGTATTTAATTTCAATTAACCTTTTGATATTGAATAAGCTAAAGTAATCACCTCTTTCAATATTAATATGGTGTTTGAACTCACAGTCTGTTACCAGGAATCTGCTTGGAAGATGTAAAACAGGATGTTCTTTTCTTACTTTCTTGAGATTGTAAACACTTTTTGTAAATCAGATCAGCATTGCACAGCCTTTATTTTAGTTGACTTATCTGCAAAGGATTTGACCCATTCCAGAAATATAAATGCATTTGTTTTGATCAAAATATGATGTTATATTGTATTCTTCAACAAGGAAAGGACTCCAAACCATGCCATGGGCAAGTGAAATGAAACTTCAGCTTTACACAAACTCCTTGCAAGGGGCAGGCCAGGGCTTTGTTGCTGTAAGGGCTTAAGGGCATTCTCCCAGGTTGTTTGTGACACAGAAAGCAGAAACACAAGTGTATTTTCATATTCTTTAATATAATTTTCTATACTGCTCTGTTGAGTACTCATAAATCAGCTCCTTTAACATGGAGCTCCTTTTCTTGGACTTGTCAGCCATGTCAGCCTGCCTCCAAAATCTCTGAATGGCCGTGAAACCAACCTCTGTTTTTTTACCTTTCACTCTCCTGTAGACAGCCTTTCTACTGCAATGACACTATCACCTCATTCCTGAATAAATAATGCTCTCATTCTGCCATGAATCCATCCATTTCCTAACCTTGTTCTTTTCCTTTCCTGATGAAGTTCTGCCTGTTTTCCACCATATCAAAAGAGAAATGCTCAGGGCCCTCTCAATCAGCTCCCATTTCAATTACTGCATTGGCCCTTCTGCCGTTCCCTAGACTCTCACCTCCCCATCCCATACAGACTGCTTCCTCCAAAAGCAATTTGACTGTTTCCATCTCACACATCTCTGTCCTCAAGTTTCAAGAACATCTTCACACCAAATTTTAACTGTTTTCCCTTTTGTCTACACATCTCTGCCTAACTATGGCTGAAGTAAAAATTTCAGCCCTCCTATAAGCAGCCATCTCTAGGTAATTGACCATGGCTAGGCTGGGATTCTGCTTCAGTTACCATTTTACATTTATTTATAAGTATCATCCTGGTAATAGAATTTACAGAGTTCATAAGGGGTTGTGTTCATAAGGGGCTGGATCTGTTCCTATGTTCATGTAGTTTTGCATTACTGCTGCCTTTCTCAATCAGGTATGTCTTCACAGAAACATTTATTCATCTGAGTGACTCAAGCAGACATGGGCCAAGAAAGAACTTTAAATACTCCCATTATAGTGCAGGATGAGTAATAGGACATAGTTTGTGCTTCATTTGTCAGTCACATTTCTGGAAATCCAGTATGTTCCAGAAAGTTAGACATGAATCCAGCTGCAGCAGGTGGAGCTTCGTTTTACGTGCCAGCAACCGGCATAACAAGAAGGATTTGGGAGGTGTAAATGCCATCATAGAGAAGTGTCACAGAAGTTCTTCTGCACTGCTAACAAATGTTCACCTTTTGCTCAAAGTAATTTCATTGAATTGCCATGAATGAGGAACTAAAGCAAACTTTTCCCCAAGGAATAATGATTCAATGTGCTTCATAAAACAAAGTGTAAAGCCTGAAATAAAAATATTAGACAATATACTGGCTTCCTGTGAAATACACAAAGTACTCCTCAAAGTACTGTCTCATCTAAGCATATATCCATTTCCTCTGGAGAAGGTGTTTTCCTCTTTTAGGCTCTTTTATGCAGATTTGCTGTGTAATCAAGCCAGCTTTCTTCCAAGTCCTTTATTAAATGAAGCTTTTTCTGTGGCATTTTTTGGCCAGCCATGCACTCTTAGGGTTGCAAGAATAACTTCAGCATTCTGTAAAAGAAATTAGAATTATATTACATTTATGATTAAAGACAGAAAGGAGGAAAGAAAGGAAAGATAAAAAGAAACTTGAGGCATTAGACTGACGGTGAAAATAGATGCAGATGATTAAATGAGAACATTTCTTTTTGTGAGACAATCAAGCTAAGGGCCAACACCTCCTTGAAGACTACAGGCCTTCTATCAAGCAAGAATTTAATTTTCAGTAGCTTGTGACACCCACCACCCCAGGAAATATCGTGCATATGTACTTTTTGACGTTTTCCAATCTCTGCCTTCTTTGAACCTGAGCCTCATCTTCACATAAAACACTTGCAAAATTTTTGGATGGTTATGGAAATATGAAGAGCAAAAGCTGGTGAACAAAGTGATACATGGAAAAACTCTACAAGTGGTAAAAATTGTAAAGCAGGTATGTGTTTATTCAGCTCTGAGTGGGATATCTCTTCCAAAGACACTCCCCTCCCAAAAAACTTAACCCTCTATTTATGTTCTATTCTCTCACCCTGTTTTCACAAGCATCTTGTCTTCAGGAGCACAGCAAATGTTGAGCAATGTATCCATCAAAACAGATACTCTTAATCAAGCACCTTTTAATTTCTAACACCTCTGCCTCAAAAGACCTCTTTCTATGCAAGAGTCCCTTCTAATTAGAAGCAGAGCATGAGATATACATATTTGTATGAAAAGTACTCACATAATTGGTTTTTAAATATTCTATTTTCCAAACATATTTCTGAGACACCAGTAGGTCCTAAATAGCCCTCTCCAATGTCTGGGTTGGCATATTCTTGCTCTGAATGACAGTCACTGGTCATCACTTTTGGTGTAGCTTGAGTGCTAGTTTAAAATTCTGCAACTCTAGAGATTTGGAGAGAGACAAACTTTTAGACATTTATTTTATTTTTAATAAGGCAGGGTAGCTAAAAGCCACTATGGTGTTGAGATGTAAAAGGATTCTTGCCTCCTATAGAACTAACAGCCTGGCAGAGGTATTGCAATAAGAGGGGCCCACAGCACTTGAGTTTCTCATGCCAGCTCCACTACTAGACAGCTGAGAAAGTCATTCCTGCTGCTCATGTGGTATTTTCATTTAGCTATCTTCTAAAATGATCTGAACTAATTAAAGGCCTCCCTTTATTTTTTTCCCCTTGGACAAAATTGAACTTCTTATATACAAGAAGGATGTCTGTCAAAACTGTCAATATCACAATACAGTCTAGATTTTGATTAATACGCTATAAACAAACAATCATCAGTAATTCAAGCACTCTAACAAAATGCTGCAAATATCTTTTCCGAAGAGCAGTTGGCAGTTGACAGTACCTGGGATCGAAGAGTAGAAAAGGAGGGATCTCCATCATCAACACTGTAAGAGGAGGACCAGCAGATTTTTTTCCTGGTTGCACACATTTATACAACAGCAGGATTTCACTGGTTACTGGGTTTAAGCTTTTCCAATTCAATTCCCAAACCACAGCTTATTCATGATGTGCTTGCAGCAATTCTTTTGGTTTACATAAACTTGTTACTATTGTTATCCAAGTTTTAGAATTTCTCTGCTATTCTCTTACTTGAGGATAATTTTAGCTACAGCTGTCTACCAGAGTAGTTTAGCCAAATTAAAACAGAGAGAGTTTCTGACTAATATCTACAATTTCTCTACTCAGGTTTTTAAATCCCTTGCATTGCATTTCTTCTGTATCAACAGCTGCACTTAGTAGAGAGTTATGCTTTTCTCATCAGTCAGCTATGGACATGCAAATTTGCCACTTACGTGTTCCCTTAGGAGTCTAATTTATAAACATGGAATAATAGTCCCACAATCTGTAACTGTTTCCAAAAGGTATCTGTTTCCACATACAGATAATACCACAGCTTTCAAGCACCTATCAGAATATGAAAACAAAGCAACTCCCTCTCCATCTTTTTGCTACCCATCCAAGTACCCAAACAGGAAAATTCAATATATGACTTAAACAGATTTTAAATTGAAAATAATTTTCATGAGGAAGAGAACATGCTGTATTTCTTAGCATAAGCAAGGCACAAAAAGTTTGGACTGGAATACTTGATGCAATATCTCTATACACATTCCCACAAAAAATTTACTGCATAAGGACAACAACTTTTAATATCCTTCCTTCAAATATTTATCTTTAGTTGTCCATGAAATTTTTTTAAAGAGGTATTCCAAGTAACCCAAATTTGATTACTATATTTCCTTCAAAGAAGAGGGTGGTTTTGCATAAAAATTGTATCAAAAAATCACAGAGTCATAGAATCACAAAATCGACAGGGTGGTTGAGGCTGTGAGGAGGCACTGAAGATCATCTCATCCAATCCCCATGCTCAAGCAGGACCATCTACAGCCAGTCTCCCAACACCATGGCCAGATGACTTTTGATATCTGCAAGGATGGAGACCCCACAACCTCCCTGGACAGCCTGTGACAGGGCTCGGTGGCACTGTGAGCTCCTGCTCACAGTGGCAGTGCTTTCTGATGGCAGACAGAGCCATCAAAAGCCATAGAGCCTCCTGTGTTCCAGTGTGTGCCCACTGGCTCTGTCCTGCCTGGGGACACCACAGAAAAGAGCCTGGCTCCATCTTCTTTGCACTGTCCCTCCAGGCACTTACCCTTATAGATGAGACACCCCCTGAACCTCCTCTGGGCCAAGCCCAGCTCTCAGCCTTTGGCTGTAGAAGAGATGCACCATCATCATCTGTGTGTCCCATCACAAGATGCTGTCCAGTACATCCATTTCTCTTTTCCCTGGGAAGCCCAGTGCTGGCACTCTGCCCTTCAGGTGTGGCCTCACCAGCACTGAGCAGAGCAGAAGAAACCCCTCCCTCAACCTGTGGGCAGCACATTGTTAACAAGCACAATTCATTGCTGCTGGCCAGAATGCTTCAAAGACATTCTTGGCAGGTGACATCTTTTTGAGCCTTCATCAAATCTGATAGCACAGTTTTCTAATTGTACACTCTTTTCCTCTTGAGTGCTGTTGACTGATTTTGTACACAGAAGACTTAGCAATCATTAATGAGTTTTGTCAGCAAAAAACACAAGCACAGGTGAATGAGATGTAGCATTGAGCTGCCTTCCTACAATACAGAATAAGGTCTGAGTAATCCATTCAAAGAAAAAAATTTATTATCTGTGGCTCTAATTTTAAGGACACAGACATTTTTTAAAACTCTATTTGGCTTTAAGAAACAAACACAGAGCAAGACTAACTAAAAACCAAAGTCACGTAAAATTTATATTAAATTATGTAAAAATACTTCTTCTAGACAAATGAATAAATTCCAGTTTTTCTGTTATTCAATTTTCCATTTCCAAAGTATGGGAAAGCAGAGTTTGCAATAAAGAGGTTTATAGATGCTAAACTAGTTGGGTTTGTCCCCCTTTTGTGCAGCTCTTAGTGCAAGATGACTCCTCATTCACTCTCAGAAATCTTACTTGTACAGCTTACATGTACCTCTGGACTCTCAAATGGGAAATAACAGGGTCCTGGGTGTATCACATGATCACCAATAATTATGATTCACTGAGGTAATCAACCAACAAATAGTGAAAGCCAACCTTGGGGTACAATACATGTGGTGTTTCCAGTGGAAACAGGAAAATATCAAGGCTTCTCTAAAAGGTAGATCTTTCCTCTAAAAGTCCTTATCAAATTCTGTCCAGTTAAGCCCTAGAAAAAGTTGCAGATAACTAACATTGCTAGTATGTTCAGGAGTATGGAAAATCAGGATAATATGACAGAAAGTCTTCATTTATTTATGGTAGAAAAATAACAGTGGAGAGGGGATGTAATTGGTGTTTATGAGTAAGTATGGCAGAGGAGACAGGGGCCCTGCAGGAATGAAAAAAACCTCTAAAACAAACACACACACAAAAAATAGAAAATAACTTTTGAGGATTGGCACAAGAACAAATCACTGGAAATCAGCAAGCAATTGGATTCTAATGACAAAGGTACTGGAGAAACATTCCAGTGATAGGAGAACTACTTCTGTTTGTACATGTAACTTCTCAAGTGCATGAAAGGGTCAAAATAGTTCTCCATGAGAGCAAATGATCCAGGAAGTCTCTTGCAGGTCAGTAACACCATGGCTACACCTCAATTCCAGAACTGCCCTGGATGAGGAACCGCATACAGGCTGAAATAGCTGAGAAGTGCTAGATGAGATAGATCTGTGGCAATACAGTTTCCTCCTAAGCTGGTTGCAGTTCCATTCTTAGCATGAACAGATTTTTTTATTTCTGGGCTGCAAGTGTTTCAACTAGCTGGATAGCTGCTAACTATCTCTAAGTGCCAGCAGCAGCTCAGCTTAACCAGAGTGAGCAAACGGGTGGCAGTGCTAACAGCCAGTAATTCCAGCCAATTCCCACCACCTTGCCTTGGAGACGAGCAGCTGCCAGAAAAAAGGGCGAACAGGCACGAGCCAAAAGTGGGTTACACTTCCAAAGTGTTTGAGAAGTGCTACTCTGGGAAGATGAATTGGAACAAGATGCTGCCTTATTCTCACCACTTCAGTGCTCAGTGACATAAACCCCATACCTGACTCCCTGAGCAAACTGGAGGGAGAAATTGGATTTCCTCCCCTCTCAGCAGTGTGTTTGTGTTTCAACGCTGCTCCTGACACTGATTAAATATAAAATGAAGAACTTCTTTTCTGTGCCCAGTTCCCTTACAAGCTACAGTTGCATTTCCAAACACTCCATTCAAAGACACAGCAATAAATGGCGACCTATGTGACAGATATGCTGTGCCCGTGCTTTTTCTCCTCTCATTTGCCAGCACCCTGTAAAGGTAGTAATTTTTTGGATATTTTTTATGTTCTTCACATCCTGCACAATGGCTGATTTCACTGTTGAGCTACATCTAGACTGGCATATAACTGTGTATGATTTATCACAGGTTTATTGAAGCAATCATTGTCATTATCACTTATTTTCCTTGAATGTGTATCATCTCACACAGAGCTCTTCTATTACCCCTGATATGAGCATATCTGAGAGTGGTCACTTTAAAGACTAATTCAGAATATCACATCCTATTTCATCTGATGGCACAAAACTGATTTACAATTTTGCAGAAAATTATTTTTCCTGTTCTATAGCATGGGTAATAGCTGAGTTCCATAAAGAGTACAATCAGGACATCAAGTTTTATATCTGGTTGCCTTTTGTTGATCGGTTTCTTCTCTACTACATGTGCCCTTTTACTCAACTATCTCTTCATTTCTAGTGAGTTAATTCACCCCATCTCTGCTGTTACAGTTACTACTGGATCTTTTATGTATTTAATAAAGGGTGGGGTAATTTTTCCAAAAGCTAAATTTCCCTTATTTCCATAAATATGAAAATCTTAAATACGTATTTTCTGTACATTAAAGTAAAGTAAATAAATGAGATTTGACAAGATGGAGGTAACAATCTTAAGCCATGCCATCTGGGAACAGTGGGATTTGTTTACAGTTTCATTTCTCACTCCAAATCCTACCGTGTCCCAGCATGTAAAGATCTGTTAAGGAACAGTGTCATCAGCTAAAACATGTTGGATACCCTTGAGTGGCCAGCAGAGCAGGACAGGGGACTGGCAGTGTTGAAAAAACTACAGTTAGTTTACAAGCCCTCAGAGAGCCCAGAGCTGGAATTGCCATGAATTGCATTGATTCTGCATCCTTTTAATGTGGCAGCAATGCCAAATGTACAGTGGCATAATTTTTTGTTTCAAAATTCAAATCTTCAGAAATATTCAAAACTACCTGCAGTGAAAAAGGGCTCAGGTTTGACTTCTGTTTAGAGTCTTCTTTGTAAAGGAAGGAGAAGTTACGCATAGGAAGGAAAAGCACATGAAGTAAAAGCAGACACAATGACACATGAGGAAGAGGGCAAGCCCTGGTGGTTCCTATTGCTGGACAAATAATTCGATATCTCTGTGTACAGCAGAGGTGATAATGTCTCCTAGAGAGGAGACAGCTTTTTAAAGGAGTTGTTCTCTTTTTCTTCTCATATACATGAAGCTTAGCAACAAAGCCTGTGACCTTGGCGGAGGCACCTACACACTTCTAGAAGGAGGTAGTATTTGCATGGAATTTGCTTTGAAAGGAAATCATATCCTAATAGTTTTATACCTGTCATTCTGCTTTTTTTGAGCAATAGAAAAGACATGAATTTTCTGAGTCCTTGAAAAGCCTCTCATTTAGTTATTTAATTTATATAATGCTTATGGTCTTGGCAGTTGGATGCTTTGCAGGAAAGAAAGAATTTAACATTACATAAGCCACTCACAACAGGTAACAGAAGCTAAATTACTGCTGTTGATGCTATTGAAAACCTTGACAGTCAAATTAACAAAACAAAAAACAAATCCATCAAAAGCTAAACACAGTACATCAAATTTGCTTTACACACTCCAAACCACAAAACTTGCTCAGATCCAAGTGACAAACTGGAAAATACTACTGGAAAAACCCCCTCACTTATCTTGCTTGCTCCCAGGACCAGGCTGTCTGGTGAAGATCCCTCATGGCCAGGCAGCAGAGGTAACAGATAACAGGTAACCTGTCTCAGAGTTTTCTTGGCTATTTTCTGTTAAACAATGTAAGCATTCTCCTCCTCTCTAATGTAATGTTGGTACCACTCACTCACAGAAGAAGGGGGTAAGGGTTGGTGCCCCCAGGAAATTGGACACAAGTCATAGGGAGTCATGAGCCTGCACTAAGTCCGGCTGCTGTTTCCCTTACCACTGGCATATGCCCTCTCTAATCAGTTTTTCATGGACCATGTGGCTCTCTAGGTCCTGAATGCTGGTTTTATGTAATTAGAAAAGCATAAGGATGTTCAGCTCGCTTGTGTGTGCAGAGAACAGTATGCTAACTGATTTAACTAGGCTTCATTCAGAACTCTAGGAAAATAAAACCTTGCTTTGTGAGGCAATGTGATCCTACAAATTAACTCTGGGATGAGAAGCAATACATTCAACAGACTGTAACTGAAATGTCATGTGTACCTGGCCCACATTGGGAAAATCATGAGCCTCAGCAAGCTGCAACCTACCACCCCACCTCATACACCTCACCTCCCCCTCCCAATTAGTCAGCCATGAGGACTGGCTTGATCTTCAGAGGTGTTGAGCACCTGCAGCTCATTCTGACTTCTGCATCTAAAAAACAAATTCTGTGGGAGGTGTGAATGACTATTATCTCTGAAAACCAAGCTATTTGGGTAAAAAATCATGCTCTTTTTTTTTTAAGGTTCTGGCTGTATTATGTCTTGGTTTTCCCCTTTCAGAGATAATAACAGTTTTACCAGCTTCATCCGAGCATAGTGTTTGTTACTTGGGAGATCACTAAATAGATGTTGGATGGGATTATGTTCCCACTGCTTCTGCAATGAACATGTTTTTGACAGCTGCTGGTTCCAGAAGGCACTGGGCGAGTTTGGCTTCACAGGCTGCTCTGGGGGCAGAGATTCCCAGCCTGAAACCAGGTGCCACTGTCAGCTGGCAGAAGCACACTGTGGCCCGAGGACTGTGGAGCTCTACCCCAGGCAAAGACCTGCCTATGAAACATTTAAATTTCTATGCATGCTAAACCCAAATAACACAGGCAGGGATCACAGAAGTACAGAAATACAGCAGTAATACAATAAATAATTCAGTTTAGGAGTCTGCATGACAGCCACAGAGCTGAAATGTAAGAATATCATGAATACAGAGATATAACAATATTTTTGCATGTGAGTATTGCAGAAGTAGTATAGCCATGATGGCCTAAGAGCAGAACTGTATCAAAATCTGTGGGGAAAAGTGAAATGCTTCATTAGACTAGGGTGTTAAAGCTGGGATCGACTAAGAAGTGATTGAACACACAGCCCCCCTTCAGGTCTGAAATAGAAACAGCAGCAGTGGAAGATGAAATTAACCCACCAGCCTGTCGGAAAAAAAAATGTGATTAGTGCCTATGGAGACAAAAAACTTATTCCATACTCTGGACAACAGTGAAAAATAAATTTTTCCTTCATCAAGATTAAAGTGATTGTGTTGGAGTGCAATGTGTTAAATGAAAAGAGGTTTCAAAAGAGATGTTAATCTCTTAGTACTAGTAAGAGAGATGATTTCTAGTACCTGTTCTGTTTCAGTGTTTCATTGTGTCTCTTTGGATAGCACCAAAAATCTCAGGGATGTGGTGTCTGCACTGAGAGCAATATCCCCCACTGGAAGATGGAAGTCTCTGTCGTTCCTTGATTCCATGAGCTCATCCTGGTGCATCATGGTTGTTTAGTCTTGGCTATTGTGTCTGCAATGGAATGTGGCACAGTGGGTGGGCTGCAGAAATGCCCTGTAAGGGATCCAAGGATGATTGTGGTTGTGAGATGTCTTGTCAAACTCAGTGTTTGCTCTTCAAATACAGCGGTACTTGCTGAGTATTTTTTCCTGAGGCTGAAGTTAGTGAAGCTGCAGCTACGTGAAAGGAAGGAGATCTGCTTCTGACATTTGTTTTGACTTAGGACCTCGTAAATTGTTCATTATTGACTATATAAGTCCAAATTAGGCTGGTAACAATAGTGCTTGGCACTATTTTCAGTTCTTTTAACTCACAGATGCCAACCACCTGCCCAAGGTGTAGTCCTGTCCAGGAAAAGACTTCTAAATAATTAAGGTGATCTCCATGAGTGATGATTTTGCAGCAAATGAGGTAAGGTTTGAAAAGCTTAGCAGCGGCTGGTTTTCTTCAGACAAGCATACTTATCCATGAGTGTCTTACCACAACTGCAATTTAGTAAATTGCAATTTGGTACTGATCATTATCTAAGTTATATTCAAGAGAGTTTGATGGAGGGACAATTGCTATTGAATTAAATAAAAATCAATTATGAGATCCATGTTTATAGTGCACATAATAAAGCTTTCATATATGAGATAGAGCATAACCTTAGTGATAAAAAGATGTGGATTTCTTTTTATACTGTGCCTGGTTTTTGAAGAAAATTGACAGAAATGAAGCTGCATGGGTGAGGATGGACTAGATGACATTTGTTTCACATGGGCTGGAGCACTGAAAGCTATTTATTTATCTTTGGGCCATAGTGAGGACAAAGCAGGATGCTATCAGGGAGTGGAACATGGTGGACAGGCTGAGACCATTGCTGGTGGACTTGACAATGCTATGGAGGGTTGGAAGTTATGGTCATTAACTGGTCCACTGGAGAGAAAATGTTATTTTCTGCACAGTCTCTTTGACTTCATTAGTCATAGTGTTATGTAATTGTAAGTTGCACTACTTGTGATTTAGGACAGAAAAAAAATGTAATGATAGCTGGCTTGTTATGTCTCTTCTGGCTTTTTTCCATATGTAGTTGACAGAGCAGTCAGGGATGAGATTTTGTCTTGAGACTTCAGACTCAATATGTTTCCTTGTCTTCTTCTCAAAATTGGCATATGAGGATGGGTACTACACTTAATTTCTGTCTTGTTACAAAAACATGAGGAAAAAGTCAACAAAGTAATTCTAATTTCCCATAAATCAGCATTTTATGTGGTTTTTCCTCTAAGGAGACATTTTGGCTTTCAGAGCAGACAGTTCACCTTTGGTTAGCAGATTTTTCATTGACTGAAGATGTTTGAATGGTTCTTTATCAGGTAGAGACTGGGGCAGCTGCTGTTGTGCTGGTTCTTGTAATCAGTACCTGTCATTGCTACTTTTATAACATTTTGGAGTCTTGCAAAATGGCAAGGGAAACTTCAGAAGCACTTCATTTTAGTCTGCTTCTTGTTTTACGTTATCATTTTGGAGTGGTTAGATAATGGAAATGGTTTTTCAGGTTTTTCTAGCATTCTGAGACATAAGTCCTACAGTGTAGTTGGCATGGTGATTCTTAGTCAAATGTTTACCTATGGTCATGACCTCTATAAGGCTACTGTGCTCCTGGAATAACCTCATGAAATAGATGAAAATTTTTGAGCTAACAATTGATCACCCTTCCCTCTGCTAAAACACTCTCACCATTTCAAAGCCACCAGCTGCCTTTAATTTCTGGTAATCTAACTTGTTAACACAAAGAAATTAAGTTTGGAGTAATTGCTCTCTATATGCATTTATTCTTGAAGGTTGCAGTTTTCATTTGAGACCTGCACTAGGCTTTGCATTCCTGCAAGATAACTATTTTCTCCATTCACAGTAGTTGGGCCAATAAAAAAATTACTTCTTTCTACTACCTGCTTTGCCCTAAGCCACCGCTCCTGCTTGAAGTGCAATGGCACAATTCCAGGATCTCAGCTGAGGCAGAAGGTCAAAGAGATTATAAACAATTAAAAACATCTTAATCCCCATTAAATGGTGCTGAATGTCTTAGGAATGTCCAGGGTAGATCAAAAGCTGTAACAAGGAGACAAGCTGGTAGAGGGAGGCACTGTGGGAACACACAGAGGATGCTGGTCTTTCCAAAGTCCCCATGCAGAGGGTGGACAGGCACCTTTAAAATGGGAGTGATATATTTTGGTTTTAAACAGGTATTTTTTACCAGCAGTGATTTTGCCCTGAAACAAAAACAAAACAACAACAACAACAAAACAAAAACAAAAACACCCACCCATAAAAACCACAACAAAAAACCAACTTTGAGCAGACTGCCCAGAGTGCCTACTCATTGCATTATTCACTACCCCTCCCTAGAGGCACTGACACTTTGGAACGGGACCTGCTGTCAAGCATGCAGAGGATCCCACAGTTAACAGGTAAAAACTACAAACTAGGAGAAAGCGCTTCATGCAGTCATGTCCCAGGTCATGCCATCACGTGGGAATGCACACAGCTGGAGTCAGAGTGAGACAAGACCTAAGGCCTGGGGAGAAGAGGTGGAGAAAACTATTTCCAAGGCTGGATACCCCAGGGATACTTTTCATTTGTCAGCTATGACAACACCTAAGAAGAAGGCATTTAGAATGTTTCAAGAGTATTAGTACAACATTTTAAAGACAAACTGATGTCTTTATTCATCATGGAAACATCCAGAACTCTTACTAAGGAGAAACAAAACACTACTGCTTTGGCCATATTGCTGCCTTGATGTGCCATCCCACAAGCCAGGAAAATATTGTCTGAAACCCTCAAGGGTGCATTGTTTATCATTTGCACCCCCTTTTTAACTTTCCTTGGAGTACTTGATAACTAGATACTGCCAGACAAAAGATGTCGAGAGTATCTGGCCTGTTACTTTAGTAGGAGAACAAATTTTCCAGCCCCAAAATCTTTGATTGCCTGAAAGAAATGAGAATGTAATGCCTTTGAAATGGCTAGCAAATGAAGGGAGGAAAACCATTGTTTCAAACTGATCTTTAGCCTGTAGTTCTGCCATGGGTAGATATAAAAAAATATCTTCTATTCTTCCTATGGCTATCATAAAATCAAATTATTTTTTTGTGTTGTCCAAGCTTTGTTTCAAATAAAGTAATAAAGGAAGAATTGATGGGGCTGAGGAAGAACTTGTGCATCTTTTCTTTTCCAAGCTCCCAGATGAATCATAATCACACATGTCTGAGTAATCAATTTCACTAGTACATTTCTCAAACTCCCCAGCTGTATCTACGACAATGCAGTTAGAGATTGATGTCTTTAAAAAAAGAAAATAATTTAATTCACCCATCTCCTTTACACCCTGTTAAGAGTAATTAAGTGCCTTTGAATCAAGGTAGCAGTAGATAACCTTCTAGCACTGGAGTGACCCCTGCAAAGTAGACATGAGGCCACAGGGATTAGTCATTTTCTGTCTCCACCATATGGATTTGTAATAATTCTATAATTAGGGAATTCTGTCCAAAATTTTGTGTTACATTGTAATTGAAGACAGAGCTACAGCATAGATATAAGCATACATATGTATGCATAGATTTGTGGATAGATGGGTGGGTAGCACACTTATGTGCACATAAGATATCTAATTCTGCTGGCAAAGGCCACCTTAGTTGTGGCATTTCATCACTTTGGAGTCTTAGGTTTTGCCACTGTCACAGTTTTGCTTTTATCTTATTTATTTAGTGCAAGGGACACTGCCAGGTTGCAGGTCTGGATGACCTGAGCAATTGGTGATGCAAGAGGACAACACAGAGATGACAGCCAGGAAATTTCACTCTGCTGCTGACTCCAGCACCACTTTCTATTATGACCTTGGGTCACATCATCACTCTCCTGGTTAATCCACCTCTAAAATGGGGGTGGCATATATTGGGTCTGTTTGAGCTTGTACCAACCAGCTATGCCACTTTGACCATGGAGAGAGCATGTTCCGTGTCCTCAGATGCTCTGGGGAGAGATGTCCAGGCATGACTGGTGAGTTATGAAATCTGAAATTAGGAAACAGAAAATGAGGCAATAAGACACACAGTCCTGATTTAGAATTAAGAGAACTTACTTTGTTTCCATAAATTAATAAGTCTTGAAAATATGAGAAAGTTCTATATTAGACTGAACATATCAAAGTATACTACTTTTGTTTATTGGTTTCTGTGGTTTGCTGGAAGTTATCCATAGCTGCTGAGGATAGTTAATGGCTTTACTTAACACCTTCTGCAAGACAGAGAATTATTCATGGGAGCCAAGCTAATGTGGGCACTAAACAGACCTGATTCTTTGTGACTGACACTTGTGCTCTCCTGAATTCATCATCAGTCACTTAACCAGGTGATGTGTTACTTTCTCAAGTAAAACATTGAAGTCATGTTAAATGTATCAAGCAGAAAGCTGATTAAATGCTTACTAGTACCAAACTGACATTTCCTATAGCAACAAATGATTTGATTTTACACATTGCTGTGTAAGGGTCAGGAGAATTTCAAAGGGATATGGTTATTAACCAATTTCCTTTTTCTCTGTTTCTCTTGTGTATAAATTTATTATTGTGAAAACTAACAACCACAATAATAAATTTATTATTGTGACAACTAACAACCACAACATCTTTTCAGGGTGCATTTCTTGCAGCATAAAAAGATGTTTTCTTTTTCATGCTGCAAGAATTTTGCTATAACAATCCTTATTTGAAAAAAAGATAAACCCTTCCCCAAACAGTTTTTTTCTTTGTTTTTCTCCTGTAAATAACAGGCAAAACAAAAACACCTCTCTATGTCCAACCTTTTTTTTTGTGTTATTGACTGGTCACAACCTCTTCGGAGACGATAATTTGTCAAGCCAGAAGGATTTTAATGCCCTCATGAATTCTTTTGGAGACTGTAATCTTGCCTTGGGAAAGAAAAAAAAACCAACTTATTTCCCTGGTGGCATCTTAAACCAAAAGACATAACTAGAAAACCAGTGGCATTTGAACCAATTTCTTTTTTAACAGCAGTTATGTCTTCCTTTTACTCCTGAACAGGTCTGGAGAGATATTACCAACTTGGCACATGAAGAGGAAGAAAAAGAGGAAGGGGAAGAGGGAAGAATGCAGTGACTGTTTGCATTTGGGCATCTCCTGTCTTTCTCTCTCTCTGTCTACACTGCCTGTACTAGAACAGTCTAGAGTAGATTGAACTACATGATAGGTAGCAGAATTCATTTCTGATATTGTCTTCCACCACTATTTTTGTCAGGTAATCACTTTCATTGCAAAAATAGGGTTTTCAGAAGAAAAAGGAACCTATTTTATCAGTTAGGAAGTCCTCTTATTTACTACTCCAGTACAAAGACATTTTTCACAATATTTTTCCATTCAATTTTTAAATGGGAAATAAAGCGTTTTTTAATAGAACTCTATACTGCATGTGTTCCAAGCTCATAAAAACTGGGGTAAGTTTGCAACTGCTTAAGATGGTTCTGCATCAGTGTTATTTTTAAAGTACTGCATTTTATCTAAAATTTTGTCTTCTGTACACCTATTCTATAACAGGATTTTATGACTGTATGCCATTGTAGCCCCACATAAATAAAGAGAAGATAAAAAATTTAAAAAGCATAATAACAAACTGTTTAAGAAATAGAGATTTCATGTTAGATATACAATGCACCATTCTCATTATCATCATTATTCATCAGGATGACTCACACCAACAACTGATGTCTGTTTACTCGAAATCTTTTTCCATTTATTGTTCTCTACAGAATCAGAGGTGATAAGGTGACAGAATGTCTGCTTTCTTTTATATATCAATTAAAAAAGGAAAACAGAATCTCCCGCATTTCCATGAGTAAGTAAGCATAAAATGTTTGTCTGTGTTTTTCTGTTTCTCATGCATCAAAGAATCTGCATAGGGTTGTGAGCAGTCAGCATTTACCCAAGCACATTGACACATGGGTGTTTCCAGAACTTGAATTAAGTTTATGGTAAATTATAGACATATATTTCTGGGTATGCTCAGTAGAAGGTTAGACACCTATTATCAAGGAAGAAATTTGACCAGACCATACCATGGGTAGATTTTGCTTGGTTGTACTTTACAGTTTACTTCCTTCCATACATTAGGATGGTCTGTACTTGTTTGTTCCTCACTTTATATTACAACAATTCAAGATTAATTCAGCTAATACCACTGTCTCAGAAGAGGGAAAACGAGCTATGGTTTGTTTGTCCTTTTAGTCATATATGCTCTGTGATTTTGTTTAAATGTGAACAGTCACTTTATGCATCTGAATCATTGCCATAGATCTGGAATTTTCATACAGAACTTGAATCTTGCATGTGCACCCACTCTTTTAAAGGAGGTCTTCACTTGAGGCAGTAAGTCTGAGAAAGGTGCAGGAGATTATTTTTCTGTTATTTCCCCTAGACAGAAACTCAAAGGTTAAGTCCCAGCTTCCTACATACCTTTTGAACATTTTGAACATTTTACCTAGAAATTACATCTGTTCTCTACAATGTGATGGGTTTGTTTTTTTATTTTACTTATGCACTGTCAGTCTGGCAATCCAATTCATCTTGTAAGAAGCTGGCATTGTATTATGACTTTCCCATGGTAATGAGAAAGAGGTAAAGCATCCAAGATGCTTTTGTTTGGTTAGTATCTGAATGACTAACTATTACAAGGAAACAGAAGCGCCAGTCTAGCACAGACTGTTCCATCTCCAACACAGCTGCTTTTCAGAAGTTCAGTAGTAGCAGTAGCTGACTTCCCTCATGAACTGCAGAGAGAACAAAAAATTAAGTCTCTGGACACTACCTTGCGAGCTGAACACTAAAAAAAATCTCTACTAGCATGCACTGGCTAAATACTTTATGGGATCTAGCTCTTGGACTGTTGATTTACATTCAGATTTTAAAAGAACCTGGTAGAGAGAAATGTGGTGACAAGAGATGGTGAAATTAATTTTGTGGCATTTTTGATTCCTGTTGACCAAAAGTAGAAACAGGGCATTCATGATGCAGGGCAGCTCTGTTATGCTGAACCAAACCATCCATCTGAGCCCTAAATTAAAATAGACAGGTATCACAATCAGTGAGTTACTCCTGAGTTAGTCATCGCTTAGTCCAGTCATCAGACAGACATGATAGAAAAAGTCCTAAAGTAAGATTGAAAATTTATGGCTCACTAGTTAAATAAAAGTATTTGGTGCTTATTTTCAGAACCAGTTTGAAAGCTCTCTGAGGGGCAGGGTAATTATCTATTTCATCAGAATATTCCATTTTTGAAATCAAATTGTTCCATACTTGCCATAGCCTGAAAGGCATTAACATCCCATCATTCAGACAGCTGTTTTCTGTGGTTGCCAGTCTCCCCTCTTCATCCTCATCTCCCACCCTAAGTATAGATAAAACCTCAAGAGAAACATCCAAATGAGGCACAGCTCTTGGGTGGTGGCTTATCCTCTCAGGAATCTTTCAGAGAAAGCAGAACCAACAATTCAGTAGTTTTGGAGGACAGAGTTTAGGCTCAGTTTAGGCTTATCAGCTTTGGGGCTCTATTCTCCTGATAGCACTATAAGTTTTCATATGCTACTGCATACACACACACTTTTTTTCTTGCACACTCTACAATAATAAAAATCTGTTACTCTTCTGTGGGAATGCAAAGATAAAATATGAAAGAGAAGGTTGTTTGAAGGACTTGAATTCTTTAAAACACTTAGTTCTCAGTTTTGTAGGAGTTAGAGATGAACCTCTGCAATCAGACGTTAAATTCACAGCATTACTCAGTGTTTCAAGGCAGCAGGTATATTTAAATGCAGTAAAACTGCAAAAATTGGTATGAATTGCATTTATATTGTAAATTTTGTTGTCAGAGGGAGTCAGATGCTGTATCTTGGGTGTTCACACTTTATGAGATAATTTGCTGAGTTTAAAGCAAGACCCATATCCTTCCCTTCATTTCCAGTGATGTAATTTGAGCCTAGTCCACCTGGGAGGAGCTCTCTTGCTAGTTATTATTACCTACCAACTCAGTATATGAATTATACGAATTCTCCCTGTCAGTACCTTCAGGATAACATTAATTTAGGAAATCTGTGCCTGAAATTCTAGCATTTTCTTAAATAACAGCTATTATATGTCTTCTGAACACACGACACTGAAAGTTTTTAGTGATTGTGAATTTCTAGAGAAAGGTAAGCTTGCATTCATCAGCATCTTCACCATGTTCCACATGTGGTATAAAAACAAATGTTACATTTTTATCTTTTCAAACTGAGGTGAACAATTTGGTACAACCTGAGCAGAAGATCATAGGTTTACCCTTTCAGTAAAGTACAACATAGAGGTGCTTGCTAACTTTATAGTGAAATTGAAGTCTGTCAAAAAACTCAAGTCTATCCTAGGTCTGTATTTTCACATAAACTTTTTCATTCAGTCAGCTTGAAGTCACACACCTTTGCAACATCAGTTTTACCAAAACTGCTTTCCCCAACATATGAAGACTTCATTTATTCAGAGAGTGATTTCAGTAGGAACCTGAGCAATTCATAGTGATTTATATTTATGAGTAACTATGCAAGTGTTCATGATACAGCAGTTCAGAAAATTCTGTTGGTGGTAAAACAGCAAGATGTTAGCCCCTTATAGGCATCTGGTTTTTATTTGATGACTATAATGAGGTCTGGTCACCTTGGACCACTACCTACAACAATACCATGTCTAAATTTAGTTCTTTGATCTAATGGTTATTTATCTATCCCTATAACACAAGTAATATATTTTTGGCAGTTTTCTGAGGCCGATTTCCTTTAAGATCTATAGCTGGTGGTGCTGTTTTGGGAGAGTCCAACATGAGAAAGCAACATTAGAATCAGGTGTAAAATATTTGAGAATTGATCTAATTATTTGTTTGCTCAAGTCAACAGAGGATGAAGGAGTAAGTCATTGCTGGTTAAGATGTAAGTGTGGCATATCAGTTACCTACTTTATGGGCAACTTTGTCTGGGACGCAGAAGACACAGTCTCTCTTCCATTCCTCCACTTCTATCTTACTTGCTCTGGGCTAGTTACAACTAACAGAATGGATATTTTTTCCCTACATCTGGCATGGCATTACAAATGCATGACTCCATCTATAAACATGCAGATAAAAAGGAATGCATGCACTTTCATGAAAAGCTTCTCCATGTAAACTGCTTCCTTTTCTTTGACTTGCCACTGAGTGCCTCCAGCACTGATTAATCTGATTACTCATAGCAGTTTGACATTACATTTTCAGTGGAACACTTTTCTCATAATTGAGAGTAAGACTTGCCTCTGTGTAACAAGGAGACAACCTGAATGGCACAACCTTGTACTTGTGAGGATGGACTGAGCCCCATTCTGATTCCCTGCTTGAATTTTTGGAGCTGGCAACCAGAACTTAAAGGAAAAAGGGGCAAAAGTAGGCATCCTTTCTACTTAAAAAAAAAAAAAATCATGCTTTTTCCCTACTCATAGCAACATCAGAGCAAAGCATCTTCCAGTATGATTACAGTAAAAAATGCATACCCATCACATGTTGTTCCATTTTCCTTTCAAGGTAGGCAATACAATTCAAATTACACTTTATCAGCTTTTTATTTACTTCCCAGGGAAGCTACTTCAGCCATTTCTGTGAAGGAAACTTGGGGAAAATACACTGTGTTGCTGTGCTGGGATATTATGGTGATGGGTTTTTTGTTGGTATTTGCCCCACACTTCTGAAGGAGACACCTCAGCTTTGGGAAAAGAGTGCAGCTCACAACAGTCAACCAGTTGTTTCCCTAGCTGACATCTCTTCTTCCTCCAAACCTCTGTATGCAATTAGATCCCATCACCTTAGATACTGGACTAGTTTGAATTTTGCCTTTTAGCCACTGGCACATTTTATGGCTCATGTACATCTGCCATGCAGCAGGACTGTGACCCATGCTCAAACTGAACCTCTCAGCCTGACTTATTGGCAGGCTGAGACTGATGCTCATTTACTATCAGCTGCATGTGTCTGAATTAAAATCATTATCTGCAAAGTGCTGCTTTCCTGAGCAGCTCTTTCACAATTGTGTTTATCACCACACTGTATTGCTGCAGAAAACTTCTGGATCTCGATCTCTCCCCAGCTGACATCTATCATTGTTAGAGATTATTTGAAACTACATTATGGATGGGAAAAACTCAATAGAAGTGAAGCCTCATAGTGAAGAGACATATTTCAATAAAAAAGTATCTGTATCAGTTTTTCATAATTACAAAATTGCTTTATCATGCCAATTTTATTTTTACTTACAGTCTATTTTTTGTAAGTATAGGATATATTGACACTTTATATGTGCATTGAACTTAATTCAAATACTGAAACACACAGCTCCTCATCTGGCAAATTACCAAGTATAATGGGTAATGCTTGCAAAATTTTCTGAGATTCAAGTTTTTAATAATATCATGTTGACAAGAATAACCTAAAATAGATCCTTTCCCAATTTTAACTGTAGTGTGAGAACTGAAGAAAAAATTCACATCTATATGTCAATGTTAGTAAACATTCTCCTCAGCTAATACTTCAAGCTTTCTTGTGTTGAAGTTCAGATAGAGTTCTGATTGCCTTCAAAAAGTCTGGACCCTCCAGAAATAAGGACCCTCCATAAATATATCCACCCTAGATCTCCACAGTTCCTAATGGGAATACATTAATTTGCCCAGCATGATTTCTGTCTGTAGCTTTCTCTATAAAATAAAGTCTGAACATTATTAACAACTAAACATGTTCTTAGAGGGTTGAAAGCTTGGCTTGTCATCTTCCTTTCAAATGCACCACCATTAGGTACTGTGAGAGTTTGCCCGAAATATCCCTCATCTGCCTTACAACTGTCATTGAGAGACCGCTCAGAAGACCCCTTTGTCCCTTTCCTAGCCACAGTGGACACGCCAAGCCAGGGGGTTTCATGACCTGAAAGTGTTGCTAAGCTGCCGTATCCACAGGTGCAGTTCCCTGCACGCTACACCGAGCTCAAGGCACTGTGTTCTTTTCACAACAATAATCTTGGACGCTGTCCACCTCCTGGCCGGGCTGGACTTTTCCTCCCTGAGTTTTTGGGTGGTCTCCCACAGAAAACCCCTCTCGTCCATCTACAACCACCGTGACAGACAAGCTGAGATGACAGAAGCCTCTCCACCAGAGAAGACCCTGAGAAATCCCCATGTGAGAAAAGGCCTCCCTCACACTCTCCAAGGGCTGGAGCCCCAGCCCGGGGAGGTGCACGGGGGAGGCGGGCTGACTACGGTAAGATGGATGACTGCAGGTGCAGGCATTGGACCAAGAACACGATGACTTTTGTTAGTTGCAAGGTGGACTGTGTGTACCCCCTTTCCAAATACCATTCTATACAATAGATTTGGCTTTGAAATAATCCCCTTCCCCCTCATCGAAAAGGGTATAATTGGAGTCCAGATGGACTGCATCTCTGAGATCTCCCCGGGACGTGACCTGTGAACCTCTTTGGCTTGGCTGGACACCGAAGGACCTCCGCCATTCTGACGTTTTGGTAGCTATAACCCCCCTTTTCCCTTTCCCTTCTTTATCTTTCTTTACCTTTCCCTTTTCCCCTATTTTTTTTCCCAACGCATTTTTGCTGTGGTTATTTTAATAAAGTCCTTTGTGTTGATTAACCTGCAAAACCCCTTGTGCCGTGTCGGGTTTTTTGCACCCTGAAATCAATCTAAAAGAACCTCTACAAAACCTGTCCATAGGGACGGATCGTAACAGGTACACAACATAAGTACAGAAACAAATAAGAGAAAAAAACCCACCTCTTTTATTAAACAATGTGGAGAAGACCTACTTGTTATTTGCAAACCTGAAAATTCCCCGTTCATATGACTTCCCATTGTAACGTGATGATGGACATAAGAACTTGTATTGAAAAAAATCTGGATTATTAGGTGTGAATTTTTTTTGCATAGCCATCCTGATTAATCTTCTGCCTTTCACTTCCTAGATTGTCTCTTCTGAGTAATTGATATTTTTCAGAGCCTTTATTATCATGGCTGCAGGGGAATCACCATTATATTTGTTCACAATATGAGACAAATAATGAATTCTGGGTTTAAAACATACTTTTCCAAAACAAAATTGGAATTTCCTCTTTTTTTTCAGTCAGTGTCTTTCAACAGCATGCAAGTGAGGTGATCTGCTCTGTTATGATGAAGCACTGTCCTTACCTGCCCCTGCTCCTCTGTCCTCATCCTCTGTATTTGAGAGGCATTTCAGCCTCTATAACTTCAAGAATCACCTTAAATCACCCAAATTTTTCATTCTGTTTCTAAGAAGCATGCAGTTAATCTATTATTTAAACGTTTAAAAACATAAGACTGTTCAACAGTGAACCAGCTTCACCTGAGGGCAAAGTTTCAAGCTTAAGGTATTTCCCTTTTAGATACAGACATGTCTTTTTTACAGAGGCACAGGGAAAAAAGAAAAAAAAAAAAAAAGAAGGCAAGAAGAAAAATAGAGATCTTGTTTGGCTACAGTCCCAGAAAAAAGATTTTGAGGTACATGACTCATACCCACTGCAACAGAAGCTCTGAATGCTGTAAGTGCTGAAACTACAAATACTTGAATTATGTGCAACCTGAAGAACCACTCAAAATGGAAGCAGGGAGATTTTGGCTGCTTGGGAATAGCTGATGGAGATAAAAATTTGTGTTTCATTGATTATGACAAATAAGATCTTGAAAAGCTACATCAGCAAAAGAGGAGCTGTGTTAAGTCTTTTGAGTTTATGACTGATCCTGCAAGATCAGACTCAGTGGGCTGTGGCCTCACCTGAAATACAGTAATGTGATCAGTGCACCAGGTGCCATCAGATAGTGCTGAGGGGCAGTCGATTTTACTTTTGAGATATTTAAAAAATATTTAGTCAAAACAGGCTGACAAATTCTTGCTCTAGAGATATACTTCCCAGAGAATATGATTTAATCTTCAAACTTCTTTAAATCCTATAGACCAATTGTTTCTTCTAAAGGAAAAGAAGTTTCAAAAACCCCAGTGTTCATCTTTTACAACACTGTTGATCATTTAACAGCTGAAGAACTAAAGGTATATTGGTTACTCCTGCTTTTTCCAACTTAGTGTTTGCCTCCTTCTGGAAAGCATGGGAACAAGAGTGGGGGGTGAAGCATTTAAGATGCTTCAGCCCTTTGTAGATTACTTTTTAGCTATTAATTTGAAAAATACTGCCCTAAAGGCTGAGACAGGTGCCAAAACCCTACACAGGCTGGCATGAAAACCTGTCCAGTGCATTTTGTAGCTCATTTTCTGCTCTTAGCAGCAGTGGTGGCTGTGAGCAGGTATGGTCACCCTGCAGGAGCCTTTCAGGGCTGGACTGACTCATCTCTTTGCTCGGCACGACTGCTGGTGCTCAATATGTTGGAGCAACTCACCTCCAGGTGCTAACAAGCAAATAAAGAAAAAAATGGTGATAACATTTCTGACAAAACTGCTATCCATATTTCTTCTGCTTTATTAGACAGTTAATGCTTTTGTGAGCAACAGAAATGAAAGGGAAATATTTATACATGTACATTTTGCCACCTAGCAGCATTACTAGAAAAATTAGGAGAAACTTCTGTTCATAGACTGTTGTTGTGGAAGATCATAAATTGATCAGATTTTTGCCTTCAGTGAAAAAAAAGAAATTAAAAAACCAAGCCCTGCTGTCAGAGTCTATAGGCAAAGCCAAAAAACTTACACTCTTGTGAGCTGAAGAAGAGTTTGGCAACTGTTCAAAATGCAAAATACTTTGTTTAAATTCCCACCCAAAATAAAAACCCTATGGTTATCTATGCAATATGTATTTCACTCCTTAACAAGAAGGTGGTGTGCATTTAGCTGAATGCACAGTGACTTAGCTCTGTAGCCCCCATTCAGCATTTTAATCTTAATGACCTCCATAGGGTCAAACATGCATCCAGCTCCATAGGTTGCAGATGATTCCAAATTACTTCAGGTCAAACTTCATGCCAATAAGGCCTAAATATACAACATTTCTTCAGAGTAACTTATAAGAACATATAGAAGGAGTTAGAGAGTGACAAATCTGAATCTTTCAGCAAAGATTAAGCCTTCTTACAGAAAAGGTGAGGAACAGAAGAGTTTGGATAGGCAGCCCTGAATCCCTGTGATATGTGTTGCTGAATGCTGTTTGACGGTGATTTAGTGTAGTCTTATTAAAACACTTCAGAGTGTTTGCATTTTTATTGACTACTTTGTTTTAATATACAGTAATTTCTACCATGTTCTAATCTCCCTACTGCATCATATATTTGTGAGCACTCTCTGCTCAAGTGGCTCCATTATGGAGCTGAAGTTTTGTTGACAGGCCCTTGAAATTCTTTTAATTATCAAATTCCCATCAAACATTCCTTACATTCACAAAAGTTAATATAATCGACACATTGAACCTAATTTTCCTTCAATTCAATGTAGAAATAAAAATCTACTTGTGCAAATAGTACAGATCTTTCTGCTTCAAATCATGACACTAATTCATTTTGCCATGAAAGAAAAAATAAATTGTGATTGTGGCAGCATGTTCAGAATTAGGCAGGTATATTTAGTAGTGGGCATCAGAGTACGGCAAAAATCAGTTTTAAACACAAGAGCCAGAGCTCCTACAATTTTCATGATATTTAACATGGCTCAAAGTCCAGCCTTACAGGCAGCATTGGCAGCATTGCATTCCACTGCCCACTTGAGCAGTCAGCTCTCCAGGCAGCCCAGTAAGAGAGAGCCCATTCACCACTCCATGATCTTCCCCCACCAGAAGAAAGCTAAGTAGTGGCAAGCAGATGAGAGGAACATGAGAGAAGAAACTGGTCACTTCCCAGCTCTCCCCCCAGTCAGTGGTGCTGGTTATTTCAGCTACACTGGCACAGCAGTCAGCAAAGCCCCCAGGGTAAGACAGCTGGTTCACTGTCTGTGCTCTGAACCTCTGTCTCACCACTGACTTTTCTCCTGGCCCCACACCCCTTCGCCATCACCCAAGCAGCATGTGCTGCAACAGAGGTGAAATAAAATGGCACAGGCTTGTGTCTGGGCTGGCATCCAGCAGAGGGATGGCAGAGAGCCCCAGGATGTGTGTTCTCAGTAATGGGAAAGCTGGACACAGCTTGTGCCATTGCTAAAGCTGCTCCTGTTAGCTCCATTCACTCAGCAGAGCTGGCTTGGCCTGTGCTGATGTTCTATGTACAAATGCTGGATGCACCTTGGAAACAATCTCCGAATATCTATGATGTGGCCACCATTACCATACCATAAGTAATCATAAAATTGTGCAGAATTTGAAGAAATGCTTATGCAAAAGTGAGAAATAGTTTGATTTTCCTGATTTTTCAATAAAGGATTCTTATCCCAGGGAACAACCATGTGCATAATAGGAATTCCATTGCAGTAATTTTTAACAGGGAAAGGAGACCATAATCTGGCAATGAAAGACATTATAAAGGATGGTATGGCATTTTTCACACTCAAAATCTTCAATCCAGTAGAGTACACTTTTTGAAAAGTATGCTTTAGCTTAACTTTGTTAGGCTGTCAAAGGACTGCATGGGTGAACTCTGCAGCTTGTGCTATTCGAGAGTTCACAAAGCTGAATGACTGGTTATTAGGGTCCCTTTCCCAAAAAATATCAATCTACTCTCAACAATTCCTAACACAAAATTTGCTTGAGTTCAGAAAGAGAATTCTATAATTTCACCAGAGTTTAATGTGATAAAGTTATAAAAACTACAGTGCAAAAAGCTTTTATTCAGCACACTGTCCTGGATAAAAAGCTAATGTAACTCTCATCCTTTGAATGCTAGGCAAAAAAATGTTATCTTTGGTTATGTTTTTAATGTGACAAATTGGAAATGCCAAGAGGAGGTGCCACTTATTCCAGAGAATAGTTTCTGGAAAGTAAAGGAATTCAAATGGAAAAAGCTTGGGGGACTTGCAAACAGCCATGCCATGTGGCTCTGTCTCTCAAGCTCTTACACCCACACACACTTTCGATGCACATAATTGCATTTTCCAAAAGAGTGGTGATTTTCAGCACTCAATTTCAAACCCATGCCAATGGGGTTTTGCCTTTAGGTGTAAGTGGATTTTTTTGTTTTGAGGCAGACAAGTCATGGAGTTTTATGTTTGGGTGCATGTAACACCCATCCAGTTTTAGATTTTGTCATAAGGCCAAACATTTAGCAAATGTGGGGGTTTACTAATCTAGAAGAGAAGTCTGTCAGTCTTTAACTATGCAGTTATATCTAGTGGGGCTCCTGATGTCCTGATGGAGCACTGTCACTGTAATATCTCAGTGCACCTAATCAGAAATAACTTAATATTTCTCATGGCCTAATTCTTCCTTTCCTGTCACAGAGAAGAATAGATATTCTGTTATAGGAAGGTGGGTTCTTAAAATTTCTAATGAGTGTCTGTGAAAGAGAAGAATATTACAAAAATGTCCTTTCTTTAATCACTTCTATTTTCAATTACATTTTCTATGAGAATTTGTAAGTTAGATCTATATACTCAATAAGAATCCATAGAAAAGAGCAGCCTCAGGACAAATTATTTTCCAAACACATGCTTCCTTCCTGCTGATCTACAAAACATTTGCCAATAGCTTTAAAGTCAGAGAAATCAAATACCAAGAAAATTATTGTAGAACTTATGTAGTTAAAAGGCTCTTCTTTTAAAAAATAGTATTTCTGCATGTGTGAGCCTCCATTAAGTTTTTTCCAAATGATTTTCATTCGGGACCTTCAAGATTATAGGACCACCTGGATTTTACTTTTAGTCGAAGCTCCAAAAAGACATTTGTGCTTTGGTGTAGATGTAGCTTTTGCCATTCAATTGGGATAAAAAGCTGGGATAGATATGGTACATCAAGACACACAGAAGCCCAAAGAATAGCCTGGAAGGTCTGCAGCACACTTATGATACCCTCAGCAGGTATCCATGAACATCCCATGGAAAGCTTGGCTTTTTACCATGTCCCCGAGGTGTATACAGCACATTTAAAACATGCATCTTTTTTATACATTATGTATGGCATACTATTCTCAATTCTTTACCAGACTAAATCTTAGAATGATAAAATCGTTACCTCACCCTTCCCCTACCAAAATATTTATAGTCCCTCATTAGGAAATATATTAGGAAGTGTATTTATGGAAACTGTGAGTTTGCCAGACAATTCCGCATTATCTTCAATATCCTCGTAAGTTCAGGTTCCATACTTCCCTTCACATGAAGTACAATTAGCTTCACTGAGATAAAGAGCTATTAATATGAAATAGATTCTGATCATTATACCCTATAAGTGTAAATACACAGACTAGAGTTAAATTTTATTCTGAATTATTTTATTCCAAATCCTAAATGACTACACGCAAAAAACATTCAAAATATATGCAACAGATATTTAGCTGCTGAAAATGCCTACAGTAGTCAAATTATCAAATTAGGAGCAAGAGATTGCCATGGCAACAGGACACTTTACCTAAGCTAAAGCTGGCTGCCTCTCAGCAGAACTCATTAGCCTTGATGGACTTCTTGGCTAACAGAGTTACACAGCAGCTGGTACCCAGGATAATTTGTTTAGAGCTGGTTTGGGTAACTGCACCATACATACTCCTTCAATGTAAACTTATCATACAAGGAACATTTCAATTCAATTTATAAGGAAAACTCCATGGTTTGTGCATCCAAAATGTCAGTTTATCCTATTAGAAGAGATAATTTCTTTCATTGAGAAAGGTTTAAAGTTCTTCAAAGACAAAGGGAATATTTTAAAATCAGATTGTACTATACATTTTAGAGAGGTTTTGGATGATGCCATCATTGGACTTTTTATTTTCCATTGCTATACATCTTTTACAGTAAATTATGCAAAGTGGATGTAATATGTTACAACTCTTACATGGGGAGTTTTGATTTTGCTTGCTGAAGATGACTGGCAGAGAGGCAGGGAGAAAAGTACAGGGATATGTTACCCTCTCAGTGGTCTAAATTATACTTGGGATGACATTCAGAAATCTTAGAGATTGAGAATATTAGCTAGAGCTGGGCAGAACACATTTCTCATGTTGCTCTACTGGCCCTGCTCCCATAAATCCATGTCATGTCAGCATTAAGCATTTCTGCAGGAGATGAATATTTGTTCTGATTATGTATTTAGGAGAAAAAGGCACACTTAAGATGATAGCAGGTAGTCACAGTTGTGTTGATTGCATATACAGTAGGATCAAGATTTCTGAAACCAAGCCATTAGTGGCTTAATATTATTCCCTTCATTTCCTACCAGATAGGATGGTTTTGCAAAGTTCAGCCAAATAAAAGGCTGTAGAAAAGCAATGTTGTGTGTAAGAACTAACATCAGGGTCTTGGTCCTTAAGCTCAGATGAAACCCTTAGGAACTAAGTTATCCCAGTTATATCTTTAGTACTGGCTGGGCTAGACTGGCCCTTACCCTAAAATATAGTATGTTAAAGCTTCTTTTGATTTATGCCTGCCTATGCTGATCTCCAAGGATCCTAGACATAGCAATCCTCCAAACAGGTCTCTTTTTCAAGACCAGGTCAAGAAAAGAAGAGAGAAGGCAAGGACCAAATGGAAATCTTGAGCAATGTCTAGCAGATAACAAACACAATGCAATAGAGAATAAAATTATCATGTTCAATTTCTATATGGGAGATTGCTTTTTTCTCTCTTGCCTTTTCCTTTCTTTATTCTTTCTTGTTAGTGTGAAGTTTATAGGCAAGCATGAAAAGCAATGCAGACATAAACACAGGACAGTGGCATGAAGTCTAGATGATGGCCTGTAACAAGCAGGGCTAGTTACATCCCAAGGGATGTTACTGAATCCAATCCTATTTACCATCTTCTTTAAGGATCTGTATGGTGAAGCAGTGTGGGGAATGAGGGCACTCAGCAAGTCAGCTGATTAGCCAAAACTTAGAGGGGTGGCCGATCCACTAAAGGGTTGAGCTCCCATGCAGGGGAACCTCAACCTCCAAGAGAAATGGGCTGACAGGAATCTCAGGAAGTTCAACCAGGGGAAGAGCAAATTCCTGCCCCTGGGCAGGAACAACCCACATGCTGGGCATGGCCCACCTGCAAAGCAGCTTGGCAGAAAAGGACCTGGAATATCCTGGGGGGGACCAAGAAGAACATGAGCAACCAGCCTTGTTGCAATAAAGGCTAATGGTGCCCTGAGCATCATTAGGTAAAACTAAGAGATGTTATCTTGGCAATCCAGGACAGATGTGATCCTTCCCCCCTACTCATCACAGGTGAGGCCACACCTGGAATGCTGTGAAGAATCCAAAACTTAGAGAGCAAAAAGTCTTTGAAAGGAGAGAAGCCAAATATTCACTAAGTTTAGGTTAGTAGGATTACCTTGAATCTTCCCACCCATTAAGATCCCTTCTCAAAAACAATCTCTTTCTGCAAAAGCTACGAGGATTAATAAACTTCATTTATTTCCTTTTAGAGCCTGCAAACAAAACACTGAAGTAAGAATTAAGAGAGCTGGTTTCTTTTCCATATACTGCTATATTGCATCACCTTGAAAGACTAGATTGGTGCATTTCCCTGTTGTTTTGTTCACCTAAATTATAGGGATAAGAGTCCTGACTGTATTGTAGTGGGGATTTACTGATAAAAATACTGTGTGGACTCGGTCCTTATGTGTATTCCAAAACAAGACACTTTCCTGGCACAATGTACATATGCCATGTATAATGGTCTTACTGATTGAACCAGCCATGTCCTGGTTTTTAGTTACCCCACACAACTGGATGTAAAAACATCTGAAGTACGTGTAGACATAATTTTGGGGCTCTTTCCTGCCCCTCTTGAGCGGAGACAGACAATGAAGAATAGTGATGAACATGGTCTTGGAGACTTATTGTGCTGCTACAAATTTTGGGAAGAGAATGGGTTTGATTGCTGTGATCTGTGTGAGATGCCTTTTAGACCTCTGAAACAGAATTTTGATTGGACTCATTACTGTAGTATGCAATTGTAGTGTCCTGCAATTGCTGCTGGTGTCCTGTATCACAGCTACTTGGCTGCAAACAGCTCTGTTTAGACTTACGCAATAATCTGTCTGCTGTAGCTGCAAGAGACACATTTCTCATCATGTAATAGAGAAGTTGCTGTGAGGTTGCTAGATCTCCCTTTCTCTTCTTCCCTGGGAACACCTTGGCTGTCTCCAGCATCATTTACCAGACTTTTTCCATGAGCCTTGTTCATAATTTCAGAGCAAAGCAGATTTTTGAAACACTTCTTAGATATCTGTCTTTGCAACTGCTACCTTGTGCCTTTTTACCATATGAGAAATTAATTCCTTTCCTTGAGTGGAGCATGTAGAACTTTCCCTCTTACAGCACCTTCTGTTTCACTCTCTCATACATGCTAACTTTCCAGCCTGACAATAGCAAAGCAGAGAAAAATCATGATTCAGCATCTCCAACTCTCTAGATGTAAGAAGAGCACTCCTGTGAACTTGGTGCACTGTATGGATGAATCTGACCCATGCTTCTTAAACCATAAGCCATCTGTTCCTGAGCCATCTGGATTTGCTTTGATTCCTGACGGACAGATAGTGTTGCTGAAAGGAAGCATGTGTTAAAACAGAGAAAAATAAATGTCACCAGTGTGGAACTTTAAACAGAGAGATTAAATCTAAGACACTGGAGACAGCAAAGTGCCTCACTTTTCTGGACAATGAAGAATTTCTATAATTTTTCAGAGACAGGTATTTTTACAATTTAAAAAAATGAAGCACCTTACACAAAGTGTTCCTCCTAACAATTTCCAATAACAGCCATTTTTCAGCACAACAGTATGACCATCCATCTTTACTACAGCAAAAACTGACAAGGCAAACATACATCAGTGCCCCCTTTTACCTTTTACCATGTCACTAATAAGGAAGTGAATTGATGTTGGTCTTTCTGTGAATTGCATGGTTTTTCCCTACCATTTATTCAGTAAAAACAGGTTTGATTTTTATCCTACAAGAATCTACACATTAGTTAATCCAGCCTCAAACAGCACCCAAACCTCAAAACCTCTGAGATTTTTGACCTTTTTAATGTTAACACAGTGTCTGTAAGAAAAGTGCATCTTTAAACAGTGTGTGGTTATTTTAGAGGTTGTAAGAACCAAATTGTGCTTTGCCACCAGGACACTGCAGCAAATTTCAAGAGATGCTCAGGGTTGTTTTACAGTGGTCTTTGCTTCAATAATAAAACAGAATTTACCTAGCATTGCCTGTAAAAAAAAAACAAAAAAAACCCCTGTATTTGCCTCTGGATATACTCAATAAATTATATTATGCAGACAACATCCCAAGCAATGGCAAGAAAAAGGGCTGCAAACTTCACATCTACAACCTGCACATAGCCAGATATTTGTCCCTCACATCCAGACACTGCAGCTCAATGCTTCTTTGAAATATCTCAGTGTCCCTTTGACAAGGAGTGCCTCATGAGCTATGTGTCATAAACAACTAACTGTGTGCAAAGAGAAGCTGGTACAGCTTTAAAGAGGGAACCTTGTGTTTTTCAAACAGACACTTCTGTTTTATAAACCCTACATCCGGAACTATAGAAATAGTTAAAAGGTAGGATCTGGATTATAAACCAAGGATCTACTAAGTTGCAGTGTCCTGGTTTGGCTTTCCCAGAATCTATCCTCATGCCATGTAATGTTTTTATTGATGACTCAGTATGAAAGTGTTGCTGATAAAGCTTGTGGGTGTACAGATACCAGAGGAATTTCAAATGAAGCAGGGAATACATCATGTACAAGAAGCTGGTAAAAAAAAAAGGTGAAGGCAAAATCTGTGCAATTTAAAACGGTTTCATGCCAAAACAGGACAAGAAGCCAGATGTGATACTTACAGAAGAGCAAACTTAGTCCTAGAAAATTATAATTCTGAAATCAATTTGCAAACCATAGTGGGTAATCTGTTGAATATGAGCTACAGCAAAATGTTGTAGCCAAAAGAATAACAAACTGGGGAAATTCTATCATCTGCAAAATTGGCACTAGGATACAGTCCAGTGACAGTATCCACCTTTTGACAAGGAGTCAAGCTAGAACCATGAGAAATATAAAGGGACTGGGAAAAAAAAATCCTAAAATGAATGACTTAAAGACCTGAATTGATTAAGATTATCAAGATAGGGTTAAGACTTGAGTGGAATTCATTCAAAGAATCTATAAAGGAAATCAAGTCAATGATGGAGGGATATCCAACCAGCAGACAAAGATCTGGAAAGATACTACAGCTAAAAGCTGAGAGTCCAGTCATTCAGGCAAAAATACCAAATAATCCATATTATTCACACCTTTACTCCAGTTGGGATAGCTTTTTTCAAAAGATACAGTCTAGTAAAACAAATTCACCCAGTGAAGTCCCACATCCTTCCTCTAAGGGAGGTCACAGCTGATCATGGTCCTCCTCTCTGACAACAGATTACAACTTGTACAGGAAAAATTAAGCATCTCACAAAAAATATGCAGTCAAAGTTCTGGCCTATTCCACTGGAAGAGCAAACTGCCAATGAGCAGATGAAATATGATTTGTACATTTATCTTTCTATCTTAATTGGCAGAAGATGGTCTAACATAGTTGGCTCCTCCAGTTTTCTCTTTTGTCACTAGAAAAAAGATGTCCTCAGAAGACTACTCAACCCTTCTATCTATCTCTTCCCTTGATTACAGAGTAAGCATAGACAACCAGATAACTACTTTTAAACAGATTAATTCAAGGAGAAAAATAGTTCCACCATAAAGGTAAACAAACTATCAGTCATATGTGAATGACTGTTATTTCCTGGTAAATTTAATTTTACAAAACTGCATTACATGAAATCATTCATAAAGGTCAAATCATTCGTTAACCACAAGTTTACAAATCATTCACAAAGTGAATAAATTTAAAAAAATATTTTTAATGGACCAAGAATCTGGGGGCTGGACTAAATGGTCTCCCAAGATCCCTTCCAACCCTAACAATTCAATGACCCTGTGACCATTTGCCATTAAATGTGCAATTTTTAAATATTTTATTTACTGTAGCTTAATGTTATCAAACCCTGGGGTAGAAAAAGAAGTGTTTAAAGATGCCATTAGACCAGTTCAATCACAAGCAGAATAGCAATGTTTATTGTTACAGCAACAACCTTTGCTCATGTTCTGTAACTTCACCTACATAAATAGTTTTACAGTCTTTCAGCCTGTGGTCAAGCCTTTGAGTAAGATAAAGTGGCAGAGTTTTGCTGAAATCACTGCTATTTCATGCAAGATGATGAATACAGTTGTAAGACAGCTAATAAATAGAGTTTCAAGTGCATATTAATTGTGTTTATAAAATTATATTTTAAACAAAAATGCTTTCTCAAATTAAAAATCCATTTAGTATGGGTAATTCAGTATATATTTTCAGTAGGGTATTTCCATATATTTTCATTTTCAGAAGTGCTGAGTCAAGGACAAAGCCCCAAATCTGAAGAAATTTCGACTCAGACCTGAATACTGAATTACATTTATAGAACATGAATTAAAGGATCATGGGCTGGAAGCCAGACTCGCCGGAGTTTCAGCTGCAAAGCAGAGGCTAATAGGAGTTATCAGCTATAATACTTGTCATTAATAGTGCAGGAGCTATTTTGAGCCATATACAAGCTGACACAGAGCCAGATCTGCCCTTGTCTTTACTGATACTGCTGTTCCCAATAGCTGCTGCCCCCATGGTATCCTATAAAAATAGTTTGTAAATCTCTGCTTTAAACTACTTAGGCTGTATTTGTTACAAGCAGACTGAGCGTGGTAACTAAATGCTCTCCTTCATGGACAAGTAAGCCTAGTCCAGACGTGGTCATTGATCAGGGATACCCCAACTGCACTGGAATGCCCGCTGGTGCTCAGAGCCCCAAAAGGCCACTAAAATAAATGAGGATTGCTGAAGCTCCCCACAAGATATTTCCCTGCTCCACCGGTTTCCTTCTGTAGGAAAGGTCATCAGGGAGCTCCATCTGATATTTTTCCTTCTGACTTGCACCAGCAGAGCAATTCAAATCAGCCATAAGGCAGCATTTGGCACCAGATCCAATCAGTCAGCCTTTTGCAGAGTTCAAATCTGAACCCCAGTTACATTGCCCAGGCTCACTTCTACTTTTAAAATCATGTTCTAGTTAAATGAGCCCTTTCTACAAACTTGAGAAGGGAAGTGTAATTTAGAAGAGTGGAAAGTATTATTTTAAGTTTGATTAATTGAGTAGGCACCATGCTGAACACCACTTCCAGAGGCAAGGGATGCACTGTGTTACCAAATGATTCTTTAATGACTCATAATCCCTGTGCATGAGATGTCACTCCTGAGGAATTAGTTTTAAATGGGGTAGTGGTGTCTACTCAAGATGTGGAGCTAGATGTCAAATCACTGTAATAGCTACATTTTTGCATCAGCCAACATCAAATTTCAGCAGCTTGTGGCTGGAATCACTAATGCATATACCCACTGCTGGAATGATTCATGACTGTAGAGTAAGAAAAATGATTTACAAAAAGCTTTTGGTGCCAAATGGTATACTTCAATATCTTAAACTTTGAACCAAAATATTTATACTCCTGCTTTTGAATATCCAATTCAATTTAGCACTTGCCAATTGGCTGGCGAGCTGCCCTCCTGTAATTGTTATCCAGCCTCTACCTACATGCAAAACACATGCAGCATCTCACAGCAGAATATTGGTCACAGATTTAGAAAAAGCATGAACAAATGGAAGAGATCCAGAGACAGAAAATTTTGTAAGCCTGATTTGCAGGCATTTCATTTCATCTGTCTTCTTTTCTGTAAAAGACCACTTCATACAAACTTTTATAGAAATAAAAGAAATTACAAAATAAAAAAAAGAGTAGAAGTGTTTTTTTCTAAGAGAAGCAGCTATTGAATACTTTTGTTGGTTTTTAACACATAAGTTGTGGGACATTAATGATGGCTCCATATGGTCTTTATAAAATGCAGTGCATTTTCCTGATTTAGAAACACACTTGAGAATAAATAAATGGATTTTCTGGGTCAGACCGAAAGTCCAGGTAGACCCAGGAACATCTTTCTGACAGATGCTGAGTTCTTCACAAATGTGTTCAACTGAACCTTATCATGGGTTTAAAGTAAACACTGCTAAACAGAGAGGGTGTGAGTGACTGAATTAGAGCCTGCTTCTGAGAATATAAATATGCAGTGTATCATTATACTGCCATGGAAAGACAAAATAATAATGGATTAATACAGAGGAGTTTCAGTATGTGCCCTGTATAGATTTAGTAATCTTGATCTAAAGTGGCAGTCAATAGACAAAGAGCCTCAAAAATACATTCATTGGTCTCCTAATTTCATCCCACAGTTTCTTTAAGTAAAATATTGTACATGCCTCTTTCAAGTGGAACATTGCCATGGCAAGGGGCTTTCACTGTCTCCTTTTTAATTGGATTTATCATTTGTACTGTAAATGTTAATGGCTGTGTTATTGCATTATCATTCATACAGGCAGGTGGAGAGCTGCCCAAAACCATAAACAATCCAAACAGGAGCTTCCTGGGCCCTGGGGAGCTCTGCCTGACTGCTGATGGTGTATGCCGTGGTGGAGAGCAGTGGCTCTCAGGGCTTTCATCCCAGAATCTGGGCCAAACGTGGATGTGTGCCACATCTAGAAAAGTAGCAGGATCTTTCAAAATGCTGAGCTGCCTTAATTCCTGCTGACTTTACCAACGACTGAAGAAGTTGGTTGAAACAGAACTAACAAGACATGAGACCACAGGCACACAGCACAAGCTGCAGTACATTTAGATAAATGGAGGAGATCAGACAGCTCTTTCACAGCTGCTAATTAGAGGGGTCATTTTGAATAAATGTGTGATGTGTTCATCACTCAGCATTTAATGAACTATGTGTGAGGCAGATTTTAAGTGGTTTGTAACAAATTGCTTTAAAGACATATTCACAGTAGTTCAGATTAAAGAACTAAATACAAAGGAGGTATTTAGGCAGAATGATGTGCAGTGTCTTCACTCATTCTTTCAGGATATCAAATCCAGGAGGAGAGCATAATGAAGAAACAAACTGGACATCTAAGTATATTCCAGTGAGTGGGAAAAAAATAGCTAAAAATTAAAACTAAACCATGATTCAGATCCAAATCCAAACAGGAATTCTATAAAAAATCTGTCCATCTCTCGGTAGAGGATAGACATTTGTATATAGATATGACATGTGAGAGTCATGTGAGAGTCTGACAACAGCTGAACACAATGGTGTGAGCTGAAGTGCTTTAGAGACCCGTTTTAGGAGACTTCCAAAAGTGATGGGGACTCCCTTCCTGCTGGGTAGTGACCTACTAGTTGAACCTCTCACCTGGTATACATGAGACAGGAGTCCAGTTGGTCTTTGGTAAAGGGCATTCAAATGCTTGGCTCCTGTAGAGTAAATCCAGACAGAAAGTAACTTTGAAAGCTTCTTTGAAGATGTGCATCCAAGAATGCAAGATTCATCAAACCAGGAGAACAAGAGTGAGTCCAGCTCCTTAGCTGAGTGTATAATGAGCAGCAAGGACCATAACCCACACCTCCCACTCCCTGGGTGGTCATGTTCTGAAATTAGCAGGCCTAAATTCCACCTTATTTGTTCAGAAATTGTTTTTTTTTTCCCTGAACCTCACCCTCTGTTCCCATATATCCAGCCAGAAATCAGGAGTACAAATGGTGCTGTTTGGGAAAAAGAGATAAATAAAAATGAAAAAAAAGTAGGACTCAATTAAGCAGTATTTTAACCTGCTTTAAGTGGTTCTGCCATACAAATTTTTTAAAAGAAAATAGCAATCCTCAGTATATTGAAACCATTCCTTAGTGAATCAACTCTCCTGTATGAGTAGCATCCTGAATTCTTCAGTGCATTTCAATGTCTGACACTGACATGAAAGAGGATCACCTTTTTCTTGATAAATGTTAGTCAGTTGGAGTCTGCATCCTGGTCATTCATATAGGATACAGCTCTCTATCTCCTTGAATTAGAAAGAGAGACAACCTACCACTCACCATTAGAGAAAGAATCCAGTTGGCACCATTATCCCAAATACCCAGTATGTGTTTTGTTGTTTCCTAACCACTCACAAAAAGGATCCTAATAAAAGCTTAGCTGACCAACAAGCAGGTTTCACAGCTGACACCTGAATATCAACTAAATGCCTTAAAAGCAAAGTACCACAAATGTAGCCCTTCCTTTAACCCTTTAGATTTGTATTGTGAAAGATGGGCCTCATAATAACAAGCTGCTCTATATTGGTAGACTTGCATGTACTTTCAGGATGTTGACATAAACGTTAATTTAACTGGAAGGAGCTAAAGGGAAATAATAATAACAACAATAATAATAATAATAAGAAGAAGAAGAATAAGAATAGTAAATCAACAGCAACAGCAACAACAGTAATTTACAACTGGATTGTGTATAGTGTTTTCCATCCATAAATCACAAAGGCATTAGATATTATTAAAGCCATTTTCGAGATGAAACAAACAAGAGAGATGACTTGCCTGAGGTGACCAAACAAGTTATAGCATTCAGTAACTTTTGCTGACATCTTACACCAGCATCTGTCATCTGTGCCTTGCATAGAAGCATGTGAGTCACTAAATGATCTCTATTCAGTCTCTGAACATTCTGTGGGCATGAAATCCTGGAAAGAGGCAATAGGTACCCAGGGAAAGGATTTCTGTGTGAGAGAAAATGAAGACAGAAAATAAACTGGGATATTTTTTATTCAGCAGCAGGCACTACAACATGGAGAAAGAGAAGAGCAGCTGAGAATCTAAATTTTCCAGGAGGAAAGAGAGGAAAAAGGAGAAAAAAGCTAGAAAAGAGTATAAGCCCCCACCGATTTCAGAAGAAATGGAAAGACAAAGAGCAACAGTGGGAAAGATGACAGAACTTTCTTTGTGAGAAAAACCAGGACCATTAGCATCAGCAGGAGTAGAGCCATTCACAGGCACAAAGATGAAAGGAACCTGAAGGAAAATCTTTGTCAGCTACAGCTTTGAGAAGTCTCCTGGGAGCCACCCCAGAGCTGACAAGCCCTGTCCTGCTCCACAGCACAGCCCCTCAGGGTTCAGCAGTTCCTGGGTTTGCTGATGGGGGTAGTCACTGGGGAGCAAAGGCACCCAGTGGGATTCTCAGTCCAAAGATGGCTGGGAGGATTTCTCAGAAGGTAGGTGGTGCTGGAAACAGATTCCTTCATGGGGAAATGGAAATATTCAGCTTGTATTTTACTTGCCAGTTAAAGGGCTGAGAAAGTGGCATGTGGCACACAAACCTGGGAACGTGCCTCTTAAACTGACAAAGGATTCAAAAACTACAGACAAGGTTAAAAACTATCCCAAGCAGGAGGAAGTTGTAATTTCCAAGGAGGATGAATGTGGGTGAGTAGAAGGAAATTGACTTTTCTTGGCTGACTTGTCTTTTGAGTGATAAACTGATAAAAAGTTTCACCTGTGAATGTCTGGCAGAGGTCAGCAACAACAGCAACACACATTACTCTGGTTAAGACAGCAGTACATTGTTCAAATTTCAGTAACTCCAAAATGGCTGAAGTTTGAAAAACTAAAACTTTCCCATACTCATGCATTTCCAACAGAAATTTTTTTCCAGGCTTCTTCAGAATAGTAAATAAACCAACCTGAGCTATAGATAACAGTATAATACTATTTGGTGAATACCAAGCATGACATTTTTGTGAAGTGACAGTGCTATTTGTGTGGCTCTAAGAGCACAGAAGAGAATAAAGTTAGTGACAGAAATTTTCACAGTGATTTTGTCAAATGCCTTCATAACAAAATTCTAGGCACATACTTGCACTTCAAACAGTGTGACACTTCTAATACTACCTTTTTGTTTCTGTGTACTTTTCCTCCTTACAATTTTTTTCTTAAATAACAAGAAAATTCAATGTCAAAATTTTCTGAAGTTCAAGAGTGAGACTGTTCTAAATATTCAAAAGTTAGAGCATTTGACTCATCCCCATAAGCATATGTGCACATGAATCCAAAAAACTCAAAAGCCTTTGAGAAGGTTTCGTTTTACATCAAATGAGTCACTGGGACTTTAAGATTTTAATCTACATGAATGTGATTCTGAAGCTGAGATTTACTAAAAATGCAGAATTTCATTGCTCCCATAGAAGTCAATGAAAGTTTTATCAATAACACATAATAATATATACGTACATGTTAAAACATGGGATAAAAATTATGATTGGAAGTACCTGCCAGATACTTTCATGAAACTGTCAATCACAAAGGAATGATAATCTAAGTACTTCTTGGAACAGACAAAATGAAAGGTCATAAATAATTCATCCTTAGCATCCTACATACTATTTTGAGTACTTGAGGGAGCACTTCACCATAAATGTGTACCAGGGCATGAACTAAATGCTTTGCAAGCCTAATAGAAAAAAAATTAAATAGAACTGTCCTTATTGCAATTTGGGCCATTCTATTTATAATAATTCCTGTCTGTGAAAAAGCTCAAAATGACAGTCTTGTCTGATTTTGGATCAGTCCGGAAAAATCTTTTCTTCATGGTAATCACCTTCTTTCAAAGCTGGATCTGTTCCAGAAAGTTCCAGAGAGACAAATCAGGGAGCCTGTGTTCATCCCAAAAGTGAGGATCCAGACACTGTCCCCAGGCATTGCCAGCATTCTAAAGGCAACTTCTGCTGCTTCATTCAGTCCTGTTCATTCAGTAGATTATTTATGACAGAGGTCCTTATTTCATGTATTTCTCATATATTCATTGGCCTCTTCTTGTTTCTGGGACTGGATACAAGAATCACATCATACTTAAAGACAAAAATTGATGTGTGCTGTCCTTGGTGGCAAGTAAGAAATCTTAGAATTACACAAGAAAGTTAAGCAGAGGATGTTTTTCTTGTTTTCAATCTTCCAAGGAGGTCTGATCCACCCTCTGATTTTAATTTGGCTTAAAATGTGTTTTGAAATTTCCTGAAGTCACTTAAAGCAGAGGCAGTGCACAAGTGGAAGCACAAAGTCTTATCTCAACAGATGGATTGGTATAGAAGTGATCTCGTAGTCTTGTGATGTTGAGTGTCAAATCAACAGATAGGAACATCTCTTTATTGCCTGCAATGTGAATCCCTCACATTGAAAGGAGGTACTTTAGCAGGATTTGTCTGTAATTTGCTTAACTAAGAAGAGATTTCTCCAGATTGGTTGATACTCATCAACTACCTTGCCATGGGCAGTAACTGTTTCCTTAGGGTCTCTCCTGCCAGCTCACATGGGAGATCTGAGTAATTGACACACGAATCTGCTCTGGGCTGCTTACATTCTGTGCGTACTTAATCTGAGGATTCATTGCTATCTGTCATTATTTTTCAACCCCTAGCTTATTTAGTGCCACCATTTTTCAAGGAAACATTAGCATAATAAAACATTACTTCACACATTGAGGATAATTGTCCCCTATCTATTAGCTCATTCTTCAACTTGTTCTGGTGTTGTTTCTTCAGGTTGTTTTGCTGTAATGCTCACTAGCAGTCATCTGCAAAACTTCTCACAGTCCCTGAAATGATTTAAAACCACTCAGTTACTCACAATAGCATCCTTTACATGTGTTGCTCTGTCATCCCTTTCTTGTCATCCTCACCACTCACAGCTTCTGCTAATTAGAATGCAAGTCTGTTATTTCTTTATGTGCCTGTACCTCACCCAGCATCACAAGATATCAAACTTCATGGTGCTTTGCCACACAAGTGGATTGTTGACAAGGCAAGCCAGTGTTGAAAATAAACCTGCCCTACATATATTTATAAACACTGGTCATTTCGTGTCAATGCGCTCTAATCCATCCCAAGAGATCTACTAACAAGAACCTCAGCTACCTTTGCCTTCAGGGGTGGGTTGTAGCATTAAATTGAAGGATTACTCTCAAAAGTGCTGAGCAGATTTTTCTACAGGGACAACAGCCAGAGCTCTGGACAAAGGAGAACTCATTTCCAGTCAAAGCTGGAATCTCTGGCTGAAGATCATGGCAACCCAGGCTATGTCTGATCTCAACTGCTCCCCACTGCTATAATGCTTCTCTTTTCTGTATGACCTGGACACATTAGACCTGGTTAAAGGTTTTGTGGTAACCCAGACCTGTTGTAAGATTTTCTTCAAGTCAAGCTGACTGTTGAAGAAGGTAAATGGGGAGAAAAACATTATACTCTTTCTGGGTTAATGACCAGTTTGTTATTGAGCCTCTTGAGAATTGTTGTTTCTCCCATGCACTGCCCAGAGTAAATCAAACTATCTTTCCCTAAACCCATCAAATAGGCTGGGGCATTACAGGATCCCTTGGATATGAAGGAGTGATTGGTATGGTCCACAGCTGTTGTTGAGTTTTCTGGTGTGACCTGGATCTGTTGCAGGATTTTTTCTGGAAGAATTTAAGCCAGCCCTCAGAGAGGGTACTGGGGAGAAAGACACTGACCCCCAGAGGGTGACTGAAGGGTATTACTGCTGAGGGACAGTTGATGGGGGCTCTCCCCTCATGAAGAAATTGTAATGATAATTTTTCTCCTCCTACTATGGCCTTCCCTCATAACAATTGGCATGACCTATAAGCAGAAATGGATTAAATTAAAATTCTGACAAAAGAATGTAAACTGAGATCTGGCAAAGAAAAGACAGTTTGTCCCATTTTGGGTGCTGCCCTTAAAGGACTGTAAAAAGAGCCACTAGCTACTCAGAATCTGAGATTGAATACAAATATAAACATTGATCATTCACTCTTATCTGCCCCAGAGGATCTATTAACAGGAACCTGAGGCACCCTCATCTACAGGGCCAGGGTGTGATACCTTATTTGTGGTAAATTTGCATGGAGAAAAGCTGATGTATGACAAAGACTCAAGGCCACAGCCCTGGAAAGAACAAGCACACAAAATTATTTGTTTCATGAAAGTCTGCAATATAAATATGGTAGAAATGCCTCCTGTGTGTTTCTCTGTGTGTGTGTGTGTGTATAACTTTTAGCTATCTCCCTAATGTGACAGTAAGTGAATGTATATGTTTATGATAGTAAATGAATGTATATGTTTTGCCATTGAAAACATTCTCTATATGTGCATTGCTCTCTCCCCTAAGTGTAATTTAGAAAGCCTTCATATCCTTTTCCAACTGAAATGGTCATCTCAGGATAATGTACAGATGGACAAGTGTAAAATGGCATGAACTGGTGTCTTGAACAGATAAATTGGATGGCACCTATAAATGTAGTTGTAGAAGAAACACAAACTTAAATAAACTACTTTTTCCCCTCAAATGTCTCTGAAAAATAAAACTCTGATATTTAGCAAGAAAGCTACACTGACTGTAAATACACAAGATATTTTCACCAGCCTCTAAAGAAAGACAAAATGCTTTTCCTTTGCTTGCTTAATAAAAAGTAAAAAAACACCTCAAGTAAAATGAAAGTTTCCAAATAACTCCACATTAATTCAAATCACTGGAAATCAGTTCCAAGCCAAAAATGTGGGAGAAATAGCATCTAAATCCCAGATTATACTGCAGACTTAGACACACAAGTAGAACAACTCCTCTTTTTTTTCCACAAAGTGTGATCTTCAACTGTTTTAGGAACTAAGGACTATGACTAAGCCCATGAAGCTCACAGCCAACCCGTTCACCACTATTTTGATTGTAAATAATTTTTCATCAAACAAAATTGATTGTCTCTACACTTAATCAATTTACTTAACTTATTAATTATTAATGTTGCTTGTCTAATAATTTATAATAAAGTAAGTAAGAAGGCATTGAGGAATGTGTAAGTAATAAATTAAAGATGCAAACCATTGTAGATCACCTGACTGTTAAATTAAGGTATTCTCATCATTGGAACATATAAAAAGTACACCAAGTTAAAGGATGTTCTAGTTTTATCTCTTACCCATGTAATGTAGATAAATCCTTTGACTGTTTTCTTTCTATCATTTTAATAACTTCCCTTTACATCTGATATTATACTACTTGTTTAGACAATTGAGAAATAGCCCATTGTAGATTATGTATTTGAATAAGCTTCCTTTGTAACTACAAATTCCCCATGTTTGAATGTTAGTTGACAAGCATCAACACCCATTAAAGGAGAAAAAGCAAAAGTGCTTCCTTCATGGATGTTCCAATTCAACCATTCATTACTAAACCCTTAAATCTGATTAAAATTTAAAAGAAAATATGTATGTATTTTAATCTTGTTTTCCCCACCTTGGTTATATATCCTTTTTTGATTGTTTGGGATGAGTGATAAGTAAAATCTTTGATGTCCTCAATTAACTAGAAATTTTGCTAATGATACAGTGGATCCAATCCAGTATCTTTTCATTAATGTGGATAGCACCGAGAATGTTCTAAGCAAAATGAACACATTTTTATACTGGATTGCATCAAAACATTTTTTTTTTGCTATTTTAGCATTTAATGGATATGAATGCCAAGTTGTTGTTATGGCTAAAAATAATCTGCATTTGCTGTGTTAGTAACAGCACTTATATTTTAGACCCGGTTGACAAAAAAAATAGAACAAAGTGAATTTTTAAAGGCAGATAATTAAAAACCAATTATCTTTCAAGACAGAAAGAGAGATAAAGAGAAAAGGGGTGGCATCATGGTAGGGAAATGGGAAGAAGACCTCATTCACATAAGCTGTCATATGAACAGAACAGAATAAAACTGTGGAGGCAATTTCTCTTAAAATGAAAGCTAAGTAGAATATAACTATCTTAGGAAATTAATATAGTTAGATATACCATGCTTGCTTTTGTACAGACACAGGAAAGCATCTGGCTTCTTCCTAGAACTGCAGGCAGCCTTCAGAAACTCCTTCAGACATAAAGGCTTTCCATATGCTGTGTAATGCCTCCAAAAGTACCTTGGAGACTAAGCCCTTTTATTTCCTCTGCTGTCCCCTGCCCCAGAAATCACCCAGGTATGTCCAAGAGCAGTAGAAGGAGCTTCAGAATCATTATCGATTTTTTTTTGGCCCTCTAGCACCCCTCCCACCGTGCACCTGAGCTTCCTGCTCTTTGAGCAGCTGCTGTTTACACCATGTTCCTCAAGTACAGGTGGAGGGTCACATCGTGCCTCCTCTTTGCCCTGCCAAGTAACACAGCTTGTCTCTTGGAAAACCTCATGCTGGAATAAGCTCTTTCATTAATAGAATCATAGAAGGTTAAGGCTGGAAGGAACCTTAAAGATCATCTTATCTCAACCCCCTGTGATGGGCAGGGACACCTCTCACTAGATCAGGTTGCTTGAGGCCTTATATAACATGACCTGGAAACACTGCCAGGTTTGGGGCATCCACTACATCCCTGGGCAACCTGTTCCAGTATCTCACCATCTTTATAGTAAAGAATTTCTTCTTAATACCTAACCTAAATTTCCCCTCTTCCAGTTTGTACCCATTACTCCCTGTCCCATCCCTACAGTTCTTGATGAAAGGTCCCCCTTCAGCTTCCCTTGTAGGCCCCCTTCAGATACTGGAAGGTTGCTTTGGGGTCTCCACATAACCCTCTCTTCTCCAGGATGAGCAGCCCAAAATTTCTCAGCATGTCTTTATAGGAAAGGTGCTCTGCTTATCAACTTTGTGGCCCTCCTCTGGACTTGCTCCAGCAGTTCCATGTCCTTCTTATGTTGGGGGCACCTGAACTGTACACAATGCTCCAGGTGGGGTTTCACAAGACCAGAGTAGAGAGGAAAAATTGCCTTCTCACAGGAATCCACATTCCTTTTGATGTAGCCCAGGATTTTTTTGCTTTTTGGGCTGAGAACGCACACTGCCAGCTCATGTTGAGTTTTTCATCAGCCATCACCCCTGAATCTTTCTCTGCAGGGCTGCTCTCAATCGTTTCTTCACTCAGCCCTTAGGTATACCTGGGATTGCTGCAGCCCAGGTGTAGGACCTTGCAGTTCACTTCATTGAACATCATGAGGATTGCATGGGCCCACCTCTCAAGCCTGCCCAGTTCTCTCTGGATAGCATCCCTTCCCTCCAGAGTGTTGACTGCACCACACAGTTTGGTATCATCAGCCAACTTGCTGAGGGTGCACTCAATCCCACTGCACATGTCACCAACAAAAACAGTATTAGCCCCAGTAAGATCCCTAAGAGACACAACTCATCACTGGCTCTATCACACATCCACTGAAGCTCATCCTGTTATCAGGATGAAATCATGCACCATCCTCACACAGATCCATGAAAGCCCTATTGCAGAATCATAATTTTGGAAATGTCAACCTCATCAGCTGTACCTGGGCAAAGAAGAGCAGAAGGCCAACAGAAGAACCCTGAGAGCCAATGCAAGGACAGAAAAACTAAAGAATATTTGCAGCAGGAGCAAACACCTCAGGTACTTCTCTTGGCAGATATTTGATGTGAAGGGTTAGTGATGCAGAACAGTGCTTTGACTCCCTAGAGTCCCTAAAGACTAAGAGGCTAAAAGCCTCATGCAAATGAGAAATGCCTTTGTCAAGGAAGCAGACATCCCTCCTTAGCTAGGTAAAATTGAGCCGATTTGGTGATCAAAGGGAAGCAGTTCAATACTTGCTGACATACTTTTAAAATATGCAGTTTACATAATACACTGTTATACCTGAGACACTGTGCAGGTATAACCCCTGGGTGCACTGAAAATGCAGAGAGATCCAATACGTTCTCTTCATTTGTGTTTATCTTAATATACTTAAGAAGCATTCAAAATTTTCTCCTGCAGCTGAAAACATTCTGTAAAAGATCATGTTTTTTATCTATTTTTAAGATCATTTCTAGCCAGCCAAAATTCTCAGAAAGGAAGTATCCTTAAATTTCAGGTTTGCAATAACCTCTGACTCAGTCTCTTAACACATCTACAATATGGGTAAGAAAGCATTGCTAGCTTTTTGGTGCTGCTGACTTCTGTTCTATATTCTATCTTAAAAGCACACACAAGTATGAACTTGCTCTGAAGGTTCTGCTAGCAAACATTTCCTTTACAACACAGCTGTCCCAGGTAGATCACTCCTTTCTGATTTCTGAACAGGTGTTCTTTGATGACAACCAGGGCCTTATTCAATACAGGAGCATTACTTGTTTGTTTGTTTGGTTGGTTGATTTTCATTATTTTCTACTCCAGAATTGTGCTGGCAAAAAATGTTTTGCCATTTGAGACCTTTTTCCTTTGACTCCCAGTTTGAACACAAACATTCAAAAACAATTTTGGTTTTTGAGAGTGTCTTGGTTATTTACATATATTGCATCATTCACTGCAATCCAGAGGAAATGGTTAGGGACCTTCTCTGCAAATTAAACACCTACAAATCTATGGGCCCAGAGCAAATGCACCTGAGAGTAACAAGGGAGCTGGCAAAAGAGCTTGTTAAGCCACTTTCAATCATTTATGAGCAGTCCTGGTTAACCAGAGAACTCCCAGGTGACTGGAAACTAGGAGATGTGATGCCTGCCTACAAGAAGGGTTGGAAGGATGATCCCAGTAATTATAGGTCTGGCATCATCACCTCAGTAATGAGGAAGGTCACGGAGCAGATCATCCCAAGTGTCATCACCTGGCTCATGAAGGACAACCAGAGAATCAGGCCCAGCCAACACAGGTTTACAAAAGCCAGGTCTTGCTTAACCAACTTGGTCTCCTTCCATGAGGAAGTGACCCAGTTAGTGGATGAGGGGAAAAATCTGTGAATGTTGTCTACATCCGTAGAGCCTTTGACACTGTCTCTCACAGCTTTCTCCTGGAGCAACTGGTTGCTCATGGCTGGGATGGGTGTACTCTCACACAGCAAAAACCTGGCTGGATGACTGAATCCAGGGAGTACTGGTGAATTGAGCTTCATCCAGCTGGTGGCTGGTCCTGAGTGGTGTTCCCCAGTGTTTGGTGTTGGGGCCAGCCCTGTTTAATATTTGTATCATTGATTTGGATGAGGTGATCAAGGGCATCCTCAGTAAGTTCACAGACAACACCAAACTGGATGAGAGTGTTGATCTGCTGAAGTTAGGAAGGTTCTACAGTGGGATCTAGACAGACTAGACTGATGGGCTGAGGACAACTGCATAAGGTTCGATAATGTAAAGTGCTGGGTCCTGCCCTTGTGTTACAACCCCACGCAGTGCTACAGGGTGGGGGAAGAGGGCTTGAGAACTTCTGTCAGAGACTGAACAGAGTAATAAGGTTTGAGACATCTTGGGCTGTTTGGAATGTGTGGTAGGGAGTGGGTCAGACCTTGCCCTGGTGAGGTAGTGCCCTGCTCCCCATACCCCCCAGACCCACAGTGTCTGTCAGCCATGACACACCAGAAGCAGCCCCTCAGTGTCATCTATCCTAGCCCCTGAGTGGCCAAGCGACTGAAGTCCTCCCTGGGAAGAAGGCCCAGAATGGGCCAAGGGTTTAAGAAGCCTGACCACAAGGCAAGCACATTGTCCTTAAATTCTACCTTCATCTTGGAGTTTCATCACTGGAGCCCAGGAGTTATTAGCTATATGTCTGATTTTCTTCATCTTTTCCATCCTTCTCTTTTTCTTTCTTTCTTGTTCTTCTAATTCTCTTTTCTTGGAACATTACCTCAAATGGGTTTAAAGGTTTTCTCTGATCAGTGGGCTGAGTCTATGCTGCGATTAGTGTTGTTATGTTTAACTGAACCATATGACAAAGTTCCTTGATTTTCCATAGTTTGCCAGTAAACTTTTGTGTGAATTTTACTTTTTGAGGACATCTGGTTGGTATTCCACCTTTGTGTCTACCTAGAGCAAGAGAACCGTTGGGTTTAGCCCTTTAAGTGACGGGGGTGAAACCGCTGCCCAGCTGAAAGAGGCTCGAGGGTACTGGTCCACAGACAGAGGAACGTGAGGCAGGTGGTCAGGAGGCCAACGGTAACCTGGTCTGTATCAAGAGCAGTGTGACCAGCAGGACCAGGGCCATTCTTGTCCCTTTGTACCCAGTGCTGGTGAGGCCATACCTTGAATCCCCTGCCCATTTCTGGGCCCCTCACTTCAAGAAGGGTATTGAGGTTCTGGAGAGGGTCCAGAGAAGAGCAACAGAACTGGTGAAGGGTCTGGAGCACAAGCCTTGAGAGTGGCTGAGGGAGCTGAGGGTGTTTAGGATGACGAAAAGAAATTTCAGGGGAACCTCACTGCTCTCTATAATCACCTGAAAGGAGGTTGTAGCCAGGTGGGTGTTGGTCTGGTCATTAAGGAAATGGCCTTAAGTTGCACATGGGGAGGTTTAAATTAGATACTGGGAAAGAATTTTCCAGGGAGTTGGTGCACTCAGCATTTCTGAAAGTGTTCAAGAGGCATCTGGATGTGACACTTGGGGATATGGTTTAGGTGGTGCTGGGTTGATGGTAGTACTCGGTGATCCTGAAGGTCTCTTCCAAACTCGATCATCCTGTGATCCTGTGTGTTGCTGCAGGATAATATTCTTGTAAAGTTCAGTTATGGGGTCTTTTTGATGCACTCTTAGACTGCAACTGCAACACAAGACAACTTAGGCTTGCCAGGTTTCATGCTGAAACTAAAATGAAAGTATTGAGAGCTCAAGATGAAACTTTAAAGCTATTCACAAGCAGAGCTTCCAGAGAAGTTAGACAAACCTAGTCTTACCATCAGCAAGCTTGTTAATAATCTTTACACTGGAATATTTTTAAGGAAACAGCAAATGGCATCTAAAGATGTCACTTTGCCAGTATTTAACCCCTACCTACAAAGGAAAAACAAACTGCCTGAGTCAAACAGGGATGAAACTCCAACCAGCCCCCATAGTGAGTGGCTGTGAGTCTGCAGCTCAAGGATCCCTGAGGGTTAAGGAATTTTATCTAAAACACTAGTGAGGAGTATTTAAAGTAGTTTCCATTTGTAATGAAACAACCCACAAATGTTCCTGTTCCCAGGAATTTATAATTGCCTGTTATTGTCTGGAAATTGCTCAGACAATATGATGAATGGTGGCAACATGAAACCATGAGCAAATTTAGCAAAGCCAAAACACCAAGCTGCAAATAGAAGCATAAATCCTATCATCAAAGACGGTTTGTTCTTTGAAAATGTACCTTACCCACAGGTACATTTGATAAATATTTTAGAAGTAAGTTGATCAGTCTGCATTTGTCATCAGCTTTTGGAGAAATGGGTTGTCTTTCACCTATTGTTTCAAAAGTAATCCACAACCCAGCAAAAAACCCATATGCACATGGCTGCTGTTTGGATCACTAATCTAGCAGTGAACTATTACAAATACTCTCTCCGTGGATAATGAAGAGTAACTTTAGTCTTTGGATTCCTCAGATGAATATGAAAAACAGTGCAGCTGTACTAATATTTATATCCACCTGGGTATGTGTTAGGGACATAAAATCTGCACTGCCACCACAGCATGGAAAACATCTGCTATTATGGTAATTTAAATAATAAGTTAAAATACGCTTTATTGTTAAATCAATATGAAATTTACATCATCTAATAATAACTTTTAAAATACAAAAAGATGTTTTAGAAAGCAATGCAAATTCTAAGATGTTGCAGTAAAATATTAGGTGCCATTTCCTGGGCACGTTAAATCTTCATGCCTCAATGAAAATGCCTCATTCTCATGTCACAAAAGTGCACAGGATTCTCACCCTACCAAGGTTTAGATAACAGCTGAGGATCTATCTTCCTTGCCCTCCTTTAAAATAATACAGAGTGAAGTCAGTTCTAACTGCCTGTGACGATGATTAAGGAGGAGAAACACTGGCCTCAGATAAGCAGCCAGTCTGATATTACCTTTAGACATCTCCGAAGTCCAGACATTGAAACTGCCATTTGCTCCAACTCCAGTGGCACCTCCATGCAATGCTCCCACTTAAACTGAAGTTCCTAGAAGAGAAGGCCCTGCAGCCTCATCACCTTGCATTAATGAAGTCCATGAGTTTAGGAAAAGCAAAAAACCAACTGCTTGCTTGTTCCTAACCTCGCTTTACCTTCAGCTGGTGCAGAGGCACCCTGCTCAAATTCAGTTACCCAGTAGTCACTGAGGAGACACAGCACTAGGACAGTGCCACACATCTCCACACATTTTTATATACATATGGAGGAGACAAATCCAACCTGCACAGAGATTTTGAGGAAGTCAACACACAACAGAACATCCCTAAGGTTTAGCATCTCAGACCTACTGCAGCTGGAATCTCTGCCTAACACAGAGAACTTGGTATTAAAAAAGCCTGATGATTACTTTGATCTAGATTCTACTTGACACTTAACAACAACTCCCCGTACATAACATCATATAAGCAAATTCTTCTCTCAGCAAAGTCCAGCAGGGGAGTATGTAATTAGATTAGTTGAAATTAAGATAAGTAAGCCAGTCTGACACCATTGATACACCATGGCCTCATGATTTAACTAATTCCATTTACAAACAGAAAAAAACCCACAACACCAATAAAGAAACAAAACCCAACACCAACAAAAAAGTCTCACCATGTTATTTTGCAGTAAAATACACTTGAAAATAAACCCATGAAAATATCATCTTGTACTACACAAATGAGCATAATATTTTCTAGCTTATCTTTGACATAGACTTCATTTTCTACACTCAGGTGTTTTTAGGTTTTAAATTATATCTCCCACTGGTGGAATTCTACATAATCCCGGAAGGAGATATTTTCCAACAGTAGATATCAGGATTTTATCTTCATATTTTTAGAATCCTCAACACCTCCATTCAGTATCCCCTGTGCTACATACCCAGGACCCAGCATACTCTGGTTTTGGTCATTTCTGCTGTAAGACAGCACCCACCTTGCTATCCTTTACAACTGGCAGAGTCTGTGTGCCATCAGATACCCTATGGCATGGTATTTGGCCTTGATGGTGACTGGGCCAGGCTTATAGGTCTCTCATGTGACAAGCAGACCATGCAGTGCTGTCAGGAGATGCAGGGTCAGTCCTGCCTCACTTCAGCATCAAAGACCATTACATCACACTGTTCATTCTGGCTTAGCTTGCTATCCTCAGAAGGCTGCATGGGTTTGTACGTAGGAAAAAAGGAGAGAATGTACAGAAAATCTTGACGAATTTCCCTGCTATTTCTGGAAGGCAGCACTGCGAAGCTGTGATCTTTCCCACGCAGAAATAGGTCCTGGTTCCCTACTGGCAGCTTGAACATGTTTCAGCTGAAACCCCATGAAGAGTGGTTGCTACGAAGAGCCACTAAATAACACCCAGCTGGTCGTTTATAATTAAATTTATCAGAAATGTAACAAAAAGGGTATTTCATACCACAGTATCTAACAAGATGGCTTGTGCAATATCAGCATGCTGGGTCCAGGCTCCCTGTCAAAGCTTTATTCAGACGTTACACTGTCTTGACTAATCATTCCTAATCCTGTCATCAGCTACCATTGTGTCAAGATATGTCAGCCTTAAAAATGAAGAGATACGTTAAGGAAATGATGTCTTGTAAGGAGTAATGCTGAATTTGGATTTAGTAGGAAGATAATGACTTATTCTTTGTTGAAGAACCATCTTGCGCAACTGGTTCCAGTTCCCAAATACATTCTTAGTTTCTTACAGCTGCTCTCACAGGAACTTCTTTTCTTTTTAAGGTGTTTTACCTGAGATGCTTTACCAAAACTGTACTTCATGATAAAAAAAACACCCAACAAACATGAGGTCTGGGAACTGATTGTAAATGAAACACAAGATTGCACGTGAAACTGAACTCTTCAGGACTTATATTGAATCAGAATAACCTTAACTCAACTTGGCCTACAACTGACTTGCAGTGCAAGGACTGGCATGCTAGAGTGATTGCCTGCTCTTGGTGTGGATTGTCATGGTACTCATAGAATCAACTATATCAGTTCTTAAAAGAAGATGCTTTCAAATAATTGGTACAAGCTGATTGTCATTTGTAAAAACAGATCTCCCAGGATACTGTGAGCAGTTTGTTTCCATTCTGCTTTGGACAGTTATTGCTGAAAACTTCTAATTTGAAAGTATAGCTAAATAAATACTAACAAAAGAATTCAGAGGGTGAAATTATGGAGCAAACTCTTCCAGCCTTGCCAGAACTTGCATTACAATCACACCAAAGAGAAAAGACTTTTGTATAAAAAAATCTATCACATGAAGATGAAGAACTAGAATAGTGACGTTGATTTTGCTTGAAGATCTTGAATCTACAGATGCTGAGAATGATCAAACACCTAAGTCAACCATAGTCATGTTCCCATTACCACAGAGAACCAGGGACATCTGGGTAAACAATTAGTCTCATAATATTTTCTCTGCTTTTTAATGAAACACTCCATCTTTTACTCCATTTCCACATGTTTCATTTATCAAAGCAGCTAAAATTAGTCCAGTTCTTCTATGAGCCCTACATCCAATTGAAGAAAAAATGTCATGTGGCATTTTGTCTTTCCTACATTGCCTTTTTATCCATCAAGTGTTTTACCCATTAGGTGATACATTCCACCAGTCTAAAGAAAAGCATTGCCCAAGAAGTCCTTAAACTTCTGAGTATCTCTGTGCAAAGAGAACAGATGGTTATGTCCTAGCTGCCAGCTCTCCAGGACTGCAATAGCTGAATCACCTCCAATCCCAGAGTTGCTTAGGCACATTAATACGTGATAGTCTGCGCTACTAAATCTTGTCTCTTGCGTTAGTCAGCATAGTGGTCTGACATCTCCAAACTGCATGGTTCTAGCAGGGATCCCAGCAGAAAATAACCTCTCATCAGATGCTTCATAATTCACTGGGCCATGTATGAATATCAAAGGAAATGAGGAAGAGGTTTAGCCAGTTTGTTCTTTGGAATTGTTATTTTCTTATTCAAAACCAAAAGAGGACGACAAAAAGGCAAAAGTCCAACCTTTCAATTTCAAACCCCTGTTTTTAATTTCAGAGAGAAACTTAGGCTCAGTCACAGTTTTCATTGAACTAGTTCATATAAAGTTGGGACTGAGTAAACACAGAAATTTCATTATGTAGGTATAGAGTATTTTAATCTAGAGGCGGATGATAGCATAATGAAGTGATCTCAGGTAGTTAGAAGACATCAGAGTGATTATTTAGAAACACTTATATTGAAAAGGGGGACCAAGAGAAGGAAGACATTTATACCATATAAAAGTACAAAAAATTGAAAAAAAAAAAACAAAACCAGCAGTTTTTTTCCCTAATAGTAGGTCATCATTACTTAAATTCCCTTAATATGGCTTTCCTGACAGATTTAAGATGTTCTCTGACTTGAATTTTAAAAATTCACACAACTGTCTGGTAACATTCAGAGCTGCAAGAAGAAAAACTTTGCAATATTTTCTAGAATATGCCCCTCTATATATTCTCTTATCTGCTTTATGTCTGAAAATTAATCACCAGCTTTAATTATTATCAAACCCAGAACACACTACAAAATTGATGAAAGCCGTGGTAGAAAATTCCATTAGATATTCTATAATTTTTTCAAAGAAAATTTGCTTACTGTAACTTGCTTGGATTCATGGAGTACTTTGGTAAAGATCTTAAATGTTACAGACTTTTTCTGCATGCATCACAAATCTGACTATCTCCTTCTCTGCCCTTTGTACAGACATAGTCTCTCTTGCCAGTCCCAAGCATATGGAAATCATGAGTCAGCCCTAAGCCATTGAATTATAAGTTTGGACAGAAGAAAGAAACTGCAGCATTTTAAAAGAGTAAGTAGAGATTCTTATCTTTTTTTCTGAGAAGATCTCTTTTCTAAGGTCTTATCTGGTTAACAACTAGATAAAACAAATGTTTTCCTTACTGTTTTGTGTCAGAATGATTTAGGGGAAAAAAAATAAAGAAGTTATATAATGTAATCAAAGCTATGAAGAAATAAGGATACTGAGACCTGCAAGACCCATAGCCTCACACCAACAGCTGTCCGATGGGGGAAGTACAAAAGGAAAAATTTATACTGTATCCCTGTCGTTATATTTTTGAGCCTAAACATTATCAAAAGGAACCTCCTTAATCACTCTGAAATAGGCTGCAGCACAGCTAAACGCAGAGAGGAATAAATAACAATAATAACAACAGCAACAAAGCTAACCAGGCTGTAAAGCCCTGTAATTGGATTCATCAATCTGAATCTGTTAGAAGGTGAGCACTTGGGCTAATGCGGCTTGACCTGGAGTGATTGTTGATGCTGCACCAGCTGTAAGACTCCTGCGGGTGAGCAGTGAGGGGGAAAATAAATAAATAAATCAACGAGGCTCTCGGGGGCACTTTAGGAATCACCCTTTCTGCCTGCCATAGTTATCATTCAGCCTGCAGCATCTCAGCTCTAGAGACAGCAATCTAATCTTTACACTGCAGTAAGAAGGAAAACAGCACCCCGGCTGCTGGAACAGGGAAAATACTTCACAGACAGCAGTTAGCTGATAATTGCTGATGTCAAACAAGCTTATTAAAAGGGAAGATTTCATCCACTCTCTCTACCCTCCCAGCAGCCGCACCCCGTAGAGCAATGTGACAGCAGTCCCCAGCAGAGATCTGAGGAGCTGCAGTTCAGTGCCAGCCCGAGGTGCCAACCTGAGGAGCACCAGCAGGACTCCCCCCTCAGCAGCCTCTGCTGCCATCCTGCTCCCCGAGAGATATCACCAGCAGTAATAAAGTTTGCCTTTGGAAGAGCTGGCATTGTGTGAGCCCTTGTTCTGCAGAGCACTTTCTACAGAGCAATCATATCCTGCTCTATTTGCCTTTATGTTGTTCTTACCCGAATTAATTTTAGAGGATATAATAAACCTCATTTCTGTTACATGAACCATCAGGGCATAACCTTTCTGTAAGTTATACTGCTCTTTAATAGCACCACCTGACACAAATTAGCACATCAATCTCTACAAATAAAAACAAAAAATAAATAATAATCATAGCATTTTGATGGTTTTATTAACATATAGTTATCTAGCAGCTTGTACAATATTCATGCTGCATTTTTGACACTCTGTGGCTCAACAGTGTAAGGTCTCCTTTTGGCTGGCCAACAGCTTGGGAGTTTGGGTGATCATTGAAACATGGCACTGAAACATTATCTCTGTGAAATTACAGGGAGGTAAAAATTAGTCCAGCTCTCAACATTTCTCAGCTTTAGACCTGTTTCTTCATGTTAGGCTCAAGTATCTTTCAAAGGTCTAGGCTAGAAGCACTCCTGAGAGCATCTGTGTGCAGGTCTCTGAGCACCTCTGGATGGTTTTGCTCACTTTCTTACAGACTTAATACTGGAAAACAAACCCCAGTTTCTGTCCAATTGAGGACAGTGAGGTCTGAACAGTGTATGTCCCATGCCTTCAGAAAATTCCTTAAATTTTCAATAAAACTTCTGGGATATGTTATTGTGAAGGGTGTAGAGAGAAGTCGGCTTTGTAAACATTTTGATACAAACCCACTAATTCCCCCAGCTTGTGAAACAGTTTTCAATCTAGTACAAGATCAGAAAAAGGTAAAATCCCATTTTCCTCATCATCTCTCAATAGACTATTGAAATCTATTCAATATGTCTTTTAAATATGATCAGAATATGTTTTTTAGATCAGAATAAACTTTCTAAGCCTTGGGACTAATTAATTTTACTCATTAAAACCACCACAAATGCTTAAGAATTTTGCAACAGTTCATTGCTGAAGCTTCTCCAGAGAACATAACGGACACTTTTTCACCCATTTCATGTCTCAACACCAAATACAAAGCCAGTTTTTAGTATTTACTGAGAGTACTAAAATGGCATTTCCAAATACTGATAGCATTTATAGTGAGTTCCACAATACTTTGGTTGGGTATGTTTGTTTCCTATGCTCAGATTTTTGATCTATCACCCTCATATATATCTACATCCATATCCTACACAATCCTCACAAATTTACTTCCAGAGTCACCTTTTTTTTTTCTTAATGCAACTTTCCATCACCTCATTAAAATACTGTACTAATTTACATTAATTTGTACACCAAAATAAAGTTTAGGGGTTTTTAAACTCTTGCTTGGAAAGCTCTCAAATTTTAGTGCATTGAAATTCTCAGTTACCTCCAGGATAGTGTTTTTGTTAATCAGCTCCTGGTACTCAGTTTTGCTTTTGCATTTGTTTATACTTGGAAATTCTTAATCAAACTTCAGTCCAAGTATCCTAAACTCCAGAGATACAGACAATACAAAATGTAAATCATTCATGACTTTGGGAATCATGCAAAAAATGCAACTGATGAATACAAAAAAAAGAGAGAAGATAGGAAGTATAAGGCATATTCTGAAAGTAGCCTTCTCACTAGCAGGGTACCAAATATTCACCTTGCTCTCAGAGAATAATAATTTAAAAGTATCAGAGACAAAGGCTACACAGTATTTTTATGTTATATCTTATATACATCATTTATAATAAAGATATTGTTTAAAAGAAGATTCAGAAAATGCCAAAACCACTCAACCATTGTCATCGCCAACTCAACCTTGACATAATTGTAAGAGGCCGCAGACTTAAAATATTCTCAAACTCAGGTCTTTAATCTACACTGGACAACTCCTGCAGAAATAGTATCTGCTGCTGAATCAGTCAACATTGCAGAAAACAGGATGAAAAACACCACTCTAGGTCATCAGTGTCAACCTTCAGAAAGTTCTTAGGAAATACTTTAACACTAAGCTACAGTTTCTGATTTGGTTTGTATTCATCTCAGGCACACTGATGTGCTAGATAGTCTCAGCAAAAAGAGGTACCTGTAGATGTTTCTCCACAGATATAACTCAGATGAAAATGCTGCCTTCAGTAGTAAAAGAATCTTTACAATAAATAGACTGGAAATATGATGTGACTTTATACATGAGCAGTCTGCCAGTATGCCAAGGGTGATGTGATCACAAACTGTTGTGAGGAACAGTGGAGGTTATTTTGATGCATTGGGAGAAGACCCATTCTTAGGCTCCATGGAGATATTTTGACATACAAATAAAATTAAAAGGAGAGGATTTTGTACACTGAAAGTTGGTCTATTTGCTTTTATAAGTGAACTCTCAGAGGGCCTGATTTTAGGAATGCTCATCAGCACCAAGAGCTTTACTCAAAAATTAAAAGCAGATGGCATGCAGTTTTGTTCTGTAACACTTCTGTGTATACATAAAAAGTTGCTTATTTTCTAAACATCTTTATGAATTTCACAGGCAGAGATTTCTGACCTCTTGGTCTACAACAAGCATGACAATATCTCATCATTATCCTAACTCTACCCCACAACTCTTGGTTTCAGTACATGAAGAGGCAAATAAGAAATCAGGACACTTTTTCTCTGCAGACATTCATAGAACATGCCATGAGGTCTCTGTGTTAAGGAGATGCTCAGAGGAAATAAAAAAAAAAAAGGAGATTCCTAAGATCATGGTTTCCTGCAAAAATTGGTGACTAACAGGCTCTGAAACAGTGCCTTTGTTTTGTAGACTGAATTCTTCCAAGCAATCCTAGATCCTGCAGTGCTACATCACTCAAAATGATGGATTGCAACTGGATCATAAGTTTGTGTGTCCCCTTTCTAGGTGCAACTGTCAGACCTGTGTGTTAAGTGTGGAATGTATTTGGCAGTGGCAACTAATACATGCAAAGATGAGTTTGTAAAGAACCACCAAGTCAGATAGAGGTCTGAGCAGGAGCTGTGCAGATCATCTCCTTAAAGTGAGCTCCCCAAACAGATTTTTAACCATTATCAACCCAAAACCACTGTCTCAGAGTGCAAATGAAAGTTTACAATGCAGTCTCTCCCTCTTTGTGGTAACTCTGCTGATAGGATTGGTTCCAGCAAATCCAGTGACTCTCTGAAGTGCCCAAGTACTGCACAGTCCCTCAGTCCCCAGCAAACTGGAGTTCTGTTCTTTCTGAGATCTGACTATTCATTATATCTCTCCACTGTTCTGGTCTCCCTATAGAAGCCCAGCCCTGGGCTCTGGCCCCCTTGGCTGCCAGCCCTGTGCTTCCCTGACCAGCCCCCATATCTCTCTCATTGCTTTCCAGGTGGTTCTGTAGAAAGCTAATTATTTTTAATCACTAAACATTAGCATGAAAAAGTATGAAGAAATAAATCCAGTGCAGTGTGTATCAAAAATCCATATTCCACAGAGAATCATACACAGAGAATATTTTCCCTTCAAAGGAATCCAGGAATGATAAGGAAAACATGTCTGGTTTCAATCAGACATTGACTCTCAATTTAGAGTCCACAGATCCACCAGAAAAGAGTTGGGGGTAGCAGATCAAAAAGAGAAACTACTTGCCAAAGATTACTAATGCCTGATGACAAGATGATGTTATCATGGTTTTCTCCATCACAGAATGCCTTATAAACTGGCTCTGTTCTTCTGTGAGCAACAGTCAAGCTCAGTGTCCTTATCTCACCACACAGAGCAGTTAGAAAAAACACATTCCTGTATTAAAGCCATCACATGGGGTTGGTATAAGATACAGTAAGTAATAGAAATCTGTTAGATTTTTCTACCAAATAATAAAAATCAGTTAAATATTTCAATCAAATTACCCTGTCTTACTTAGGAAGCCTTTTGTTAAACATGTAACAACAGTAATTGCTCAGGAGGTATGAGCATTCCTTTTCATTTTTTTCCTATTCTTCCCCCCAATATTTTGTCACAATACCCTTGGGCTTATTTAAAGAACCAGGAAAATTAAATTATGAGTATTATTTAGAACAATAAGAACTTTACAATGAGGTATTAATCACAAAAAAAAATAACCCGGATGTTTGAATTTATTTGTCTGACATTTACACGTGCCATGTCTCCCCTGCTAACCACTGTCAATCTATTATTTATGGAAACAAGAGACCAGAAATAGGTGTATATGGTTTCAGACAAATCTACTGGCCTGTGCAAACACTCATTTCATCCTTCATTCTGTTTAAAGCCTCTCTACTTTTGAAATGAATAGCACCTAATGATATAAAATTATGACATTCCAAAGGCTGGGAAATTAATAGTTTGGCACTAATACAGATACAAAGCTAATGTTGATATCAAACCACTATATTTCATGCAAAGTATCAGTATTTCTTCTTGGAGTTTTCAGCCTTTCTAAGAAGATCATAATACTTAAGTGACACCAATTTTCAATTAACATTTTATTTATTGATATATTTATTTTTGCAATCTAGAAATTGCTTCAGAGGGTTTCTGAATTTCATTGGCTCTCAAAAGAGTTGAGAGAATAGTTTTCAACAGGCAGCTCTTCATGCATTCACACTTCTACTTTAGTAGTAGATATACCTGTATGTGAAGTGTGTGGTTTCTTCCCACACATGCACTTAACGTGAGCTATTGATTAGTCAACAATGCTTCTACAAATCATATCTACCTGATGGGAGTTGTCTGTTAGATTACTCTAGTTTGGTCCACAAATGAAGTAAGGTTGGGTCCACCATCCCATTTGTGATACACAACTTCATAGCCTAGAGCTCAGCTTAGGTAAGATACATCCTGTTCCCAAGTAGGATTGTGCAGATCTGCTCTGTCCCACTCAGGCATGAAGCAAGCAGGGCAGAGAGTCTGAGATATGAAGTCAGAGCTGCAAGACCTGACTCTAAGACCAACCAATTCCAATTCAAAATGTGTAACCTTATGCTTAACTGTGTCAGGGCCATGAGAGGTAACATGGAAGTGTAGAGCCTTATGTTTAGACAAGAATGTGTAAGCACCTTGCAAGATCTTCTCTCTTCTGGCCATAGATGAAACAACCAAGATGAGGAAAAAGAACTCTATGCAAAACTTTCTAGGCCGCCTGTTAGCACTGGCCTAGAATTAATTTCTGAGCCTTTCAGCTATCTCTCAAAAAAAGAGAAAAAATCTGACTTTCCTCCTCTGCAGCCAGGAAGCTAAACCCAACAGAAACAAACCAACAAACTAATGCAAGCTGTAAGAACACAAGCAAGCTGAACCAGACCCCATTCACTCTGCCCCTGTTAAAAGCCTGTGCAAAATTCTGCAGTAAGAAGTAGAAGAACAGACAAGTTTCCTCCTTGTCCTTCTCCCAGCTCAGGGTGCAGGTATAAAGCAGACTGAGCCAATATAAACATGAACAGCCCCCCAACAATATGGTCCTACTCACCCCTTCATCAAGGCATTGGCACAGACCAAGAAAAGGAGACAACAGAACAGAAACCCTACAACTAAGAGACTAATGGTGCTATATTTCAGAGACTTGAAACAGCCTCAGGTGGACACCAACGTCAGTACAAGAGGGTCATGGGCCAGGAGCAAATGGACATCTGGCTTGGATGGGGCAGGACCACAGCAGTGCCAGTCAATGAAGTGACAGTGCTGTGGCACTGTGGCCACAACTTTCAACTGACATATCTCCATATACTGGTTTTGGACCCACACACGTTTTTAGCCCCCCATAATAGCAGTGAAGCCCAAAACTAATTCTGCCCTGAATGATAAGGCACATGTCTGAAATCTACTGCCAAATGACAGCTGTCCTCTCAACCCTCTCCCTTGCTACCTGAAACATATCAGTGATCTCTCCTTGTATAGTATCTGCTCTATACAGCAACAATCCTTTCCACATTATATAAATAACACATAGTGTATATATATGTCAAAAGAGAGATCTATAGTGTTTTTATAATTATATAACTTTTTTAAGAAATGCCAGGAATGATGTTCAGACCTCCACAAATGTACTCACAATAAGATGAACTATGCTTATTCACATTATCATAGAAGGCAAAATAGTAAACACCACCTTTTTTTCTCCTAATATCTTTTTTAATGTTCTGTCTTCTTTTTTTGAGCAGTGCTGAGCACTGAATCAATGCTTTTAGAGAACAATCCCCAGTAACTCTGGACTCTCTGTCTTGCATGGTAATGTGCTGCTGATCTCACTGTGGGTGTATAGACACAATACGTGTTCCTTAGTGCTTTACTTCTATTTGTAGCACAGAATAGGAATTTCATGCTATGTTGTCATCTGTATATTCAAATACAAATGTAAGTATACATATGTGTATATTAAACAGGCACACACACTTCAATTGTACCATATATAACTATTTATTAGTAGATTTAGCAGTGAATACCTCAGCAGAGATGCCTAAGGAATTCCATTACCTTCCTCCCTTAAGAAATAAGACTCTTTATCCCTACATTTCCTACTTTTTAAACACTCATGAACATGCAGAGGACCTTCTTCCCATTCTACCTTGACTTAATTTCTCTCAGAAAATTCAGCAATGGACCTTGTAAAAAAGTTTTTTTTTGGCAGAATATAAACTGGATCACTTTTTTCAGTGTATTCAGTGATGATAAAAAAATCCAAATAGATTTGAAAAATACTAATCCCCTAACAAAAGCTGTGTCAGTTTTCCCTCCTTATGCTGTTCTCACTGTTTTGCCTTACTCCTAGGATGTCTTCTAACAGCTCACATAACACCAAATTTATAGATTGTCTGAATTCCCTATCCTACTTTAATCCTTTTTAAAAGTTACATTTATATTTGACATTTCACTCTCATCTAGTACCACTTGATTTAATCAATAGAGTCCATAGCATAGCTGAAGGCTTTAATTTTCATATTTATGTTCCCTCAGGGATCCCAAATAAATAGCACCTGGTTCTGGTAGTTTGTCTGCATTCACTCTATCTATGTCTTCTAAACCTTATTCTTTTGACACTTCTGTTTCAAACTCTCAACTCTGTAATACAAAGCCCTCTGGTTTCAATGTCTTCCTCGTGGTGATGTTCAGTGAAAAGAATTGGTTTAATTTTTCTGCATTTTTACCCTGTGAGAATTGCTATTAAACAATGATCATCTATTGGCCCCACAGTCTTTCTGGCAGGCTTTCTAATACGCTTAACAAATAACTATATTTTTAATTTTTATGTCTTTAGAAAATTGTTGCCCAAAGTATTTTTTTCTACCTTATTAATTTTGCATTTAACTTACATTCTTTTTCCATTTGAATGGGATGTTCATTTTAGCCTCTTAACTCCAAGTAATCCCCCTCCCTCTGATGTCTAACTTTGAAGACTCTTTGGAATTCTCTTCCAAGCTTTCTTTTTCCATAAATAGAATACATCTATTCTGACATTCCAGTATATAATATTTATGCAATCACAATGTTATGCCACTTTTTTTTTCTTTTGGCAGTTTCTTTTTATTTCTTTGAAGTAGTTTCTTGACTTTTATGTAGTTCTGCATTATTGTAGGGAAAGAGCTAAATCTGAGCCTATTGTAATAATTATTCTGTTGCAGCTATTTAGCAGTAATGTTCAGACTCAGTCCCAGATCAGGATAATTCAGGATTGGTTCTCCTGACATTGTTCCAATGACTGCTTTAAGAAGCAGGCATTTTCAGGGCCTAAAAGCTATTCTCTGCAGAACACATCTCATCTTAACATTCACCCTTCCCTCCTGGATCTACGCAGCTGAATATTTTCTGTCAGTGTGATCTCTACCATCTCCATGAAGATGTCTTTGTCACTGTCAAAAAATCAAGTAACATTCAGAGGATAATTTCAAACTGTAGAGACTTTAGCTTAATTCTCAATGGAAGTAACTTGTTTCCTTTACTTGACTATAAATAGTCTAGAGCCAGGACTAAAACCTGCATCTTCCAACCTTTTTCCTTTAATCAGCATGTTTCTGCTCACATTCATTTCTGTCCCTAACAATTTGATTTTTAAGGTCAGTACACAGACGAATAGTCAGCAGTAGGAATTTCATGTTCAGCTGAAGGGATTCTCTGCCAGCAAGTGAGATTCCAGGAGAGAGCTTTACCAGTTTTGTGGCTACTCCCCCAGCAATGTCCCTGAAGCATTCTGTGTCAATAGAATCCTTGCAAAACAATGAAGCAGGTCAATCTTTAACAGTATGAACTTCAGTTGCAGTGCTGGTTTGAGGTCCTGGTCCTCCAGGGTGATAGTCCATTGTGGTCACACATCTGACATGATGCTTTACAGTGTAAAGCTTAATCCTTTCTTTTGTCCACAGCACAGCAAGGAAGTGTCTGACCTTACCCTGTGCTCCTTCTCTGCTGTGTAAGCCACAGGCTCCGGGAGGGGAGGGGAGGGGAGGGGAGGGATTTGCTTTTTTCAGACATTAGAGGAAGCAGAAAGTGGAGAGCCTGTCTTAACTGCAAGAGTTTGCTTGTAAATTTGTCACTGCAGGACAGCACACAGAGAGGTGAGCCCATGGCACTACCAATGGCACTACCACTGGCTACATCTGGCACAAAGATTTCTAAAGGACATTGCATAGAACTTTATCTGCTGCAATAAGCTGAGCCACAATTTCTTATTTTCCAAGAAGGAGCCAGGGAAGAAATTGACTGTCTTACTGCATCATGAAGAAGGAAATTACAGCAAACCAATACATGACTTGCTGCACCAACACAGATACAGTCCACATCGACACAATCTAATCAGCTACACTAACTCAAGATCAGTTTGGGTGATTCAGATTAATAGTTCCATCCAGAAGTACTAGCACATATTAAAGTAAGGCATTTTGCTTCTGAATGGAATTTGAGTAATAAATGAAGCTAATACTGTCACTGACACGTTTTGTGAAAAATCCTTTCCTTAAGATTTTTTCCTCCTGAGAAGCTGAGAGGCCTCAGGAACAAACTGTAAACAATTCTTATCTGCTGCTGTGGAATGCACCAGGTGGATCTGTGATTGGTCTCATGCAGTTGTTTCTAATTAATAACCAATCACAGTCCAGCTGTCTCGGTCAGAGACAAACCTTTGTTATTCATTCCTTTTCTATTCTTAACTAGCCTTCTGCTGAAATCCTTTCTTCTATTCTTTTAGTATAGTCTTAATATATTATATATCATAAAATAATAAATCAAGCCTTCTGAAACATGGAGTCAGCTTTCTCATCTCCTCCCTCATCCTGGGACCCCTGCAAACACCATCACCCTAATACCACAGAGAAAATAAGCCCTGGGCCATTTTCCTATGGAACAATGAAAAATGTGAAAAACAACTTAAAATAATAGTTATTTTATTTTAAAACTTCAAATAATAGTTATTTTATTCTAGCACCTTCATAGCCATGCTATGCAGGAAATGTTGCTGACTAATTAATGAAGTCCATCTGATGATGCCTCCCTGTGAAGAGCGTACAATCTATATTTCAAATTACTTTTGAAAATTTAATAATCAGAAAGTAGAATTTGCTCATTAGTTAGTAATAATATATTAAGTTCTTCTGTCTGTCCCCAAATCAAATAGATAAAGCCTAATTAATAAAAGGCATACCACAGAATATGTGCAGTCCCACTGGTGGCATAAAATGTAGCAAGGGAAGCTATAAATCCTGGATGTTAAATGTGCAGCAATGTGTTAATGGAGCACTGGAATAGACTGCCCAGTGAGGCTACGGAGTCCCTCACTGGAGAAGTTTAAAAACTGTCTGGACACAATCCTGTGCCATGTGCTCTGGGATGACCCTGATTGAGCAGGGAGGCTGGACCTTCCAACCTTACCCATTCTGTGATTCTAAGAGAATCCCTCACTAACACAGATACTTTATAAAAAATTCAGAAATTATTTCAAAATATACAGTCTAAATACAGACCTTCCTCATCCTGGCTCCAACATGAAATTTCTCTATGATGGGTTTTTTCTAGAACAGCACTCCAGCCTTTAAAAGCTTTTAAAGAGATATTTCTGTTCTCACCCTACAACCAGTTAGTGTGATTTTTATTGGTAATAGAAAAACCTCATGAAAAGTACAATATATTTAGCTGGAATCATCACTCTAACATAGCAGTCACCATCTACCTGGCAAACATGCACTCCCAGGAATAGGTTGTGGTATTTAGCCACAATTGCAATAAGCATCAAAGTCCCAGTGTCCTGCAGGAAGGAACAGAGGTGCTCCTCTCTCTCACCTGGAGGTGATACCTGTGTCCTTGACTTTCAATGGAGAAGGAAATCAAGCCTGCCCTATACAAATGGCCATGTGCAGACAGGGCACTGCCTCCTCAGTGACTCGCTCCTAGGAGACACAGCCTTTGCAGCTCTGAATTAAGGACTGTCCCATCACAGAGTGTAGGAGACCTGCTCTGCTCTGCCTCTAGAAGGCTGAAGCCTAATCAGGATTCAGGTTAATGATGGTGAATTATCTATAAAGGTGCTTCATCAATGTCATAAAAGACATTTTTATATATTTGCTTAAAATTCTTCAACATAATTCCAGTGAGTAGCACAAAAAGAACATTACTTCTGATATTTCTAATTTTGTATTATATATACTTATATATTTGAAAGCAACCCAATTTAATTTCACTTTGCAGCAATTCACGTTTGGCAACCTTTCAGGGCAGCATAATAAATTCCAATCCCCATAGGAATTATATTCAAATTCTAATAGGAATCAATAGCATTTATGAGAGTAGTTACAGTACATAAACCAGAAAAATCAAAAGACGATTTTTCTAGTGTTTTATTTTGTTATTTGAATACTGATTTCTATAGAATGTAAGGAGGCTATAGGTACATGTGCTAAGCTTATTTACTTCACAGACCAATATCATATATGTTACTGTAAAGACAACAATTCTTACATTTTCCTTTTTGCATTCATTCCATGTCTCACTCCTCTTTATAAAATACAGCATACACATTTCTTCATTTGCACTCTTTACACATTTCTGTCGGCCATACCTCTCACTGACAGTGGAATACCTTTCCTTTCCAGCCTTTCCTTTCTGTTATGATTAAAGATCCCAAGTTTGGGATCTTTAATCATAACAGATTCTCATTTTCATTCTTCTCCCCTGACACTAAACACATTTGCCTTAATTTGCATGTTAAAATCAATGTCACAGTCAATCATTATGAGTTCCATAAACTCCTAATAGTTGACTTGGGTATTTTTTTTGTCTCTTGGCTGCTGTGTAACATGAATGATCCTATAAACTTCCCATTTGCTCCTCATAGCGTATTCCTTTCCTGCAGAGCAATTTAAGGCATTGCACTCCAAGAAAACAGGCTCCCAAAAAATTGATTTCTAAAGGAAGACAGAATGTGCATCTCAAACACATCTACAGGAGTAGGTGGATGTCAGTCAAGCCATGCCAGAGCTCTCCCTGATTCCCACATATTCCTCTGTCTTTGCATTGCAAGGTCAAAGCCAGCTGCTTGCTGACTAGTCTCCCAGAGTTCAGTAATGAGTACTCATTTCTGATTCTCCATAATGATAATTTTTTACAAACAGGTTTCTCCCCCAACCCTTGACTCTGAATGTCAAAATAAATTCACTGAACCCAGCAGGAATATGATCAAGCCCAGAAGTTTTAAATTTGGAGGTCTGAAAAATCTTCAGCCACATGCTCATTTCACTACTGCTCCTTCATTAAAATTTCTCCTTTTGGAAATGCACATTGATTTTGAAACACCTCTATTTTGGCCAGTTCTGTTGGCATTATCTCCCATTTTCTTGTGAAAATTCATGTCTGATGTTTTTATTCTTCATCATCAAATATTTGTCATTTTTTTAATTTGCATGAACTTCTGTACTTATATCAAAATTCATTTCTAAAATCTTTTAAAATAAAAATGTTAATACTCAAAATTATGAGAGTCACCAATTTTGACCTTTTTTAGTGACTGGCCTTATATACTGTCAGATAAGGAGCACACAGCTTCAACTTCTTTCTCAGAACTGCCTACATAAAAATATTTTCAAGATTCACAAATATTTTCTACTAAGGTGAATTGATTTAAAATTCAGGATAGAGATGCTGTCTGCAGATGGTAATTGGGCAACACTTTCATCTCTGGAACTGCTACTTACAATTCCTACATTTCCTAATGAACTGGTGCTCACTAACCAAGTACCTTTTCTCTCAATACCCGGTGTTCAAAATAATTAATCCTCTATTTTGTGATTTTGCTGCTTAGATCTCAAATGCTGTCTCTTTTTCACTTCCTAGTTGATTAACAGGGCTAATTCCAAGTAACGCTCCCTATCTCCTATCAAATCTTTTGTTGTCTGATTCTCTGGGCTGGAAAATCTCTTGTTTTTAAGCTGTCCTAATAACAAGACTGCTGCGCACACCTCCCTGACTCCTTTCTGAACTCATCACTGTTAGAGGGCCAAATATAGAATGCATCAACGTGCAATACCACAAATGCAAAGACTTTTTACTTACAAGACTGGGTTGCGTGAGAGCAAGTTCTGCTTGCCAGGATGAGTTCTGTGGCTTGACTTGATCCCCTGTAACTACTGCTTCCAGCAAGGGAGATTTCCTCTGCTCACTTCTGTTGAAGCACAGTCTACTCCCCCTCTCTTGTCTGCCCATTAAAAACACAAAGGGAAAAAATAAGGGCTTTTACCAAAACAAAAAAGAAAAAAAATAAACCAAATCAAAAAAGCCACCTAACAGAAAAATAAGATCCATGTCTTTTAATAAAATTGCTTTCAAAAGCACTTACCACAATCACCTCATCTTATCGAGCATGGCCTATTGTCAGTGTTCATACTGTTAGTGGTCTAATTTATATAGTAAATCTTACAGAGCAGAAATTTTTCTTATTATATATGTCTGCTATCCTGTCGGCTAGTTTGTGCTTGGCTTCTACTAACACCTTAAGAGATGGGGATAAAAACATGATAGCAGAACAGGCACCTCCAAATTCTGCATTAAGTGCTTTGTTTGGGGGTTTTCTTGGCATAGTACAAGCTCCCAAGTAAAAGGAGAGACCTGGCCAGTTACCATATGTCTGTGGGGAGTACTTGATGCCATATAATGGGATATCACCATTTTGAGACTTTCTTCCTGTAATCAGGTAGTTTTGTGAGGCATCAGCCATAGCGATGCCACCACAAGAGCTGAGAGAGGGACTGTTCAGCCCCACAAAGACTAAACTTTTTTCAACATTTTTAAATTGTCAGTGAATCACAGAGATATTACATTTATACAATGCTTTTGTAAAATAAGAACTGAATAAAAAAATACAGCCGAGATTTAAAATAACAAAGCAAAACAGCAGAGAAGCTGTTTTACCTGACATGCAGCAAGGGCCACATGCTCACCAGTGGGAGTTACCTAATTTCTTCCACTGTAACAGTGCTGACTGTTGTGCTGGGGATTTGCTGTGAGCAGGCAGACTCATAAGGGTTTTATCAAGCAGCTATGGGATCCTGCTTGACTGCACAGAGGACACAGATATTGAAGATTCCAAAAAGTTCTTAAATCCCAGTTTCCCTAAACTGACTGCAAGAATCATCTCACCTATCTCAGAGGTCACAGCTCCATCTCCCCGTGGCATGCTGCAGAGCTTGGCTTGACATCATTCCTGCTGGCCTCACCATTTTGATGTGCACCTGACTCTCTATGAGCCTGGAAGGTGAAGAAATACAGGAAAACAGCTTTATACAACTTCCCTTTCAATTCTATGTGAAGGTGTCAAGAATTTGTCTTACAATGAAAACTTCTGCAAATAGCATGGGGGAGAAGATTAGGTTTTCTTTTTTCTTTTCTTTTGAATGCTTCTGGTTATTTCCAAGGTAAATAATAAATCAATACTTCTCTTGGTACTGAAAATACTTTTTCAGTCAGTTCTATTTTTAAATTGTAAGATAACTTCAAAGATGGGGGTTTGTCTCCTTAGGGCAGTAATTTGCTTATGAAAACTACCTGAAATCAAGAGAATCCACCCAACCAGTCACTTCTCTGTCCCTGGCAAATTAATGTATCAGAACACATGAAAGTAGAAAACATAGCAGAGTAATACTTTTTTCCTCCTAGCTCTGTGCTTGCTAAAGCACTTGAAGTAAAACATCTATTAATCTTTAAAAACATTGAATTTAATTACCCTGACTAATGTTAGCTTGTACCAAATGTTACAGATATGTTTTCCTTCACAAAGTACAAAACGTTCTTTTAATTTTAAATTCGTGTAACTAAATTCCAGTCCTCTCAGCAATTTCCTACCTAATTTTGACTGTCAATTGGCAGAAAAGCAGCTTCTCTGCAGTGATCCAATCATCTAGTTCAGTTCTTCACCCAAACAAATTTATGAAATGCAGTAGTTTGATTTTCTTTTTGAAAGTCCATCAGAGTAAGTTGTAGGGTTTCCACGAGATCACTGCACTTTTTATTGGAAACCACAAATATTCTCTCATGCATTAACAATCTGGGATCTGACTTGCTTTATGTTGTCAGGTGATCCAGATTTTCTGGGGAAGGGCTGCAGAACACAATACTTGTACTCTGACAAGGTGTTGCAGGTTTGACCTATAGGCCATTTCAGCTCTCAGGCAGGATAACAGGTTGTAAAAGCTGAAAATAAATCATCATTGGTCCGGCATTGCCTGTAGCAGATCTCCAGAAAGCCAGACTGGCTGCTGCTTCTGCCAGTAAGGATTCAGTGGTAATACTGAGTGAAAATTGGACCTGAAGAGGGACTTTTTGCAAAGACATAATCATTCAGAAACAATAGTTCCCATTCTGACCCTTCCTATTCTTCTGTTAGCTGTGGCAAAATGAAGCCAGTCTCACTGGAATTCTCCTCTTCCCTCAAGTCCCCTTTGCGCACAGGTGCAAATTAGGCTGGACTGCAAGTAAAAACAACAGCTCTTTCCTGCCAGAAGGAGAACAAAATGTTTTCTACTGTTTAAACTCTTGACCAAAAAGAAAAAACAAGCATACATATACACCTGTAACATTGTACTATTATCATTGTAAGAACGTAAGAAAAAGAAAATTCAAACATGGCAGTTACAAAGTACAGGGGGAAAAAAGGATAAAATAAAAATATAAATGTTTGCACAGTTAAGTACAAATATGTGAATCATTAAATTTTTTGAAGCAGAGATATAGGCACAGTGGAAGGGATTAAAATTATTTTTGTTTTGTATAATCTTGGCCCTATGGTACCAAGTCCAGCTGGGATTCTGAGGCTGTCCTATAGAGGGCCGACACATTTTCTCCTCAAAGAACATGAAAGTCCTTTTAATCCAGTCATGAGATATGGAATGCAAAATGTTAATGAGTCCCTGGTTTATTAAACTTATCTTTGATCCAGTCTGAGTTATGATTATTCTGTAAAAACAAACTACAAAACCAAAACAAAGTCAAATACTGCTGTTAACTTACTCTCAGAACTGAGAAGTGATCCCTGCAACTCATTACAGAGAAAATCCACATTGCCAATGCATTGGTTGGCACAGCCAGGTTTTGGGTAGCAGGGGCCACAAAGATGGTCCCTGTGAGGAGCTGCTGGAAGCTCCCACCATGGCTCCAGAGCCATTCCCTGATGGCTCTGAAGATGGACATGCTGCTGGCCAAAGCTGGGCCAATGAGACAGGCTGGTAATGCCTCTCTGATGGCATATTCAAAAACAGAATTGTGGGGGGATAGAATGTAAGAAGATAAAGATAGTGCAGAAGGTAATCTCACCCCTGAGGAGTTGTAGCTCCTAGCAGCTGTAATCACCAAAGATTAGGAACAGGCCTGCCCTTAATAGGCCACTGCTGTGCCCAAGAAGAAGATGAGTGCCACAAAAGAGTGGGTTAGCTGGTTGAGGAGAGAGTTGGAGTTTGCTATTTGTGCTGTAAGGAGCTGCCCGTGAGAAATCACCAAGAAGGTACAGGAGCCTTTGCAATAAGATGACAACACAAAATAAAACAAAGTAAGAACTTTTTACTTCTAGTCAGAGAAGAGGAGGAGATGGGAACATGTGAGGGAAACAACATGGTGGCAGCAGGGTCAGGGGAGAAGGAGGTAGAGGAGCTGCTCCAGGCACCAGAGCCAAGATTCCTCTGCAGGCTGTGGTGAGACCAAGGTGAAACAGCTGTGCCCCTGCAGCCCCTGGGAATGCGGAGATCACCACCCCTCCCCCGCAGCCCGTGGGGATCCGCGGGGGATGCGGAGATCTCCCCACAGCCCCTGGGGAGGTGCCCAGGCCGGAGCGGGTGGGTGCCCGGCGGAGGCGGTGATTCAGTGGGAGATCCAGGGGCCAGAGGCCCTGCTCCCCGGCTGGAGCAGCCTGTCCTCGGAGGGCAGCAGCCCGAGGGCAGAGCCCCACCCAGAGCAGCTCTGGCAGCGCTGCCGGCCCTGGGCGCAGCTCACGCTGCAGCAGGTGCGGCCCGGCCGCGGTTCTGAGAGCGGAGCCAGGCCGGGGCAGCCATGGAGAGCTGTCTGCTGTGGGAGGGACCCCAGGGCCTCACAGGGATGGGCTCCTCTCCCAGAGCAGCGGGAGACAGTCTCGGTGATGAACTGACCAAACCCCCATGCCCTGCATCCCTGCACTTCGGTGGGAAGGAGGGTGGGGCTGGGGGGGAGAAGGTGTTTCAAGGACTTATTTTACTACTCATTATCCTCCTCTGATTCTGTTAGTAATAAATTTCATTTTCCAACTAAAGTCGAGTCTGTTTTGGCCTTGAAATATTTCTCCTGGTCCTTACCTCACTCATGAAGCCTTTGTTAACTTTTTTTTCCTTTGCCCAGCTGTGGCAGGGGAGGGTGAGTGAGTGACTCTCATTGGTGCCTGGAATTGGGCCAGCATCAAACCACAACACCAAGAAAAGTCTAAAATTCTTTATTCAGTATCTCCTGGGCACTTATCTGTTTGCTAATCTATTAGCTTTACTTTTCTTTTTTTCAGGAATAAGCTTCTTTGCCTGCATAGTGAAGTAAAGTATTTTTCTAGTATTTCTAGTATTTCTAAATACTTTTCTAGTATTTCTATCTTGCATTTCACATTTGTTCCTTGCTAATGGATTCAGTGGCTCATTCTTTACTGCAGTCTAAAATTGTTGATTATGGCTCACACACACTCAAAGCAATACTAAACTCTGGATCAGCACTTGTAAATTCAGACATACAAACTGCTTGAACAAGAGCCACAGTAAAGGGAGAAAATTACCCTTTTTCAGAAATGCATGGTAATCTGCCAATAACTATTATAGGTACAAATGAACATAAGAGAAAATAAAAACAGTTATAAATGGCAGAAAGTCCTAAGATTCAAACTTACTCATGTAAAATAAATGACAGCCACAAAGAGAGAGGGAAAGCATTCATTAGAATGGAGAGGAATTACTTCATATATGAATGAGAAATCTTTGTTCAAAGAGCAATTCCTCACCACATCACTATGCTTCTAGGATGTTTCTGTGAACATACAGAAGAACAAGGTACAGAGAAGGATGCTGAAAACAGCAACACCACTCAAGGCAAAAAAGGCATCTGGACAAGAAAACAGTATATAGGCCAGAAGTCCTCAGCCTGGAAGAACAAAATCAAAGAAGGATGAAATAAAGGTCTATAAAATCATAATTTAGAAACTAGGAGCATCAAATATTCAGAGATCAAATAAAAGGAGGTAGCTTTCTGAATTATATGTGTTTTAACATCAGAACTCATTGTGCCTGGGTATTGTGTGCAGGGGAGTTTACTTAAATAAAATTTTAGACATGTTTTCTGATGAAAAAAATGCACAAAAGGTTACTAGACATAAAAAGACACTCTGTGTCAAGAGATGCCTAAGCCGTGGGTGTCTGGAAGTTCAGCAGACATACCCAGCGGAAACATGTTGGGATTTTCTTTCTTTCTCGGGTTCTTACTGGTTATTAGAGTACTTGTCTAGGTGGACCTCATGCCTGAATCCCTCAAATTACTTCACATACTTCATGCTTCAAAAAACTTAACACTTACCCTCCTGCCTGTTACCTTCCTGACCTTATTTTCTCATATCTTATTTTCTACAAGCTTTATAACTGTATAACTGTCAAAATACTGGATTAACATCATTTCCACATTAAATTGATAAAAATGGATAGTCAGTATAGTGTTTTATGAAAAGGAGGACCTAGTAGCAGAACTCAATAACTAGCTTTTAAAAATTTAAATCATTGGTGGAACAAGTAAAATCCCAGGATTTCTAAAAATACTCTTAGCTTTTTTGATGGATTAGCAACTGAAGGATTTTTACACGGAGAGACAAATTTCAGGGACTAATTATGTAGAGTACAGCAAAGAGAGATCTAAGCACCAACTACAGCTAAGATAAGTGACAGACAAGGGTCAGAAATGCTACACTATTTCCATAGCCACGGCAAGGATTTTGGGGGAGTATAAGCACATTGCCCCAGCACACAGCAAGAAACTGCATTCAAAAAACAACTTCACATCCCTTGCTCAGTGAGCAAGCCCTGTCAGATACACGGCAGTGTCACAGAAAAACACTGCACAACAGCAAGTCAACTGCATGGGTATGATAACATGTGATTAATGTATTTTTGCAACACCTAGGGTCCCTGAGCTGCTCAGTATTCAAGCAGATGACCAAAGGGCTTGGAGGAAAAACTGTGATGTCATATATGGTTTTCATGAAGGAAAATATCATACATCAGTCATGCTTCATAAGACATGTGGCAATGCTTTCACTGCCTGCCCCTGGGGGTCCTTTCAAACTGGAGGATGGAGCCCCTGCCTAACATGTAGTTTTGTAGAGCCACATCCATACACACATGAGCACAATGTCTCTGGCAAGATACTGCCAAGACACTGTGATGGAAGGTGTGATTTCAGCCTGATCAAATAACAGAGGGAGAAAATAATGTTAAGCAAAACTTCTGACCATACACAGAGACTTGGTAGCTCATGATAGTCCAGTTATCTTCTGGAAGTATTAGAGGGAGGAAAAAAAAAAAAGCATAAAAACTTAAACTATTTAGAAGACTAGGCAGAATTAGGCAAAAGCTGAAATCTAGCACTTACTAAAGCTAGAAGACTGAATAATAACAACAGAAATATGGGAAAATATAAAAATTAAGAAAAAATTGGGCATTAAAAATATTCAACACAAGAAAAAAATGAAGATGATCCATCCATCCAATAGACAGCGCAAAATTAAAATACCGGGCATCTTAAAATATTTAGATACTCACTGTTACAGCTTCACTTTTTTTTCACATTTATATGGAAATATATTTCAGTATAAGGACGTGGTTAAATGACCACACTAACTTGCTTCCCATTAGCATTTCTCACTGTGGCCATCAATCAGTTACAGATGATCCATTACCAGCTTCCTGAAATGAAGTCTCGGTACGGCCAGGCACACACCATGCTACAGGATACTGATTAGACCTTAAAATGTGTGTTAGAAAAGCCCAGCATAATTTTCAGAAGGAACTATCAGTCTCTAATGCATGAAAAGACCCATTCAGTAACTTCAAAATTAAAATTTGATGTAAGCATTTTCTGCCTCTACGGGAAGTTCCCTTTTATTTTGATAATTTTGCTAAGAGCCTTTTACAAACTGCCTAAACCTTGCTGAGATTTTACTTCCTATCAGCTGCCACAAGCTTGCCAAAATCTTTTTTCCCTCTGGTGAAAATGAGGTCGGGGAGTCCCATTCACATTTTTCATCAAGACCCTGATGGTAAGCAAATGTGCCATAAAGGGTCCCTGGGTTTCACGTCACGGCTTTTCCCGCACCTCCGGCATTCTTAGGCTGCCACCAGGCTGTGGGACCAGAGGGAGCCTTGCCTGAGCTCACTCGTGCCCTTCCTCCTGTGTGAGGAGGAGGATGCTCCTGGCACTGTGCTCAGGGACCCCTGGGGTGTGTGCATGCACAGCCACACACATCTCACACACACAGGCAGTGTAAGAGCCAACAGCAGCACACACCCAGCTTGCAAAAAATATGTGGGCAGTGTGTGGAACGGCCTTTGCAGGCAGGAGCATAAGCTGAGCACAACTGACAACCAATTTATCCAATTATTGAATTAGCTAAATAAAAAGTAGCCTATGTTGTGATATGGATTACCCCAGAGACAATGAACCTAAAAACATTAAAGACACATTGTTAGCCAACCCAACTGACCTCTCTCCCCCTTTCTGTAAAAATTTCTTTTGTCCTCTAGTATAGGCTTCAAAATACAGGCTCCATCACAAAAATGTGTTTCTTATTTTTCAAACAAAGCACTGGAAACTGAAAGAAAAGCCCAAGAAAGCTTTTAAAGAATTCAGAAGCATTCTGTAGTGCTGTCTTTATTTTTAAAGTGGCTACACTGAACAAAAATAATATGCTTTAAATTACTGCATGAATGAAAGAAGTGTCTCACAAAAATAAATAGCAGCTGCAATACTTTTGGCTTTTAATGTTGGGAAAGTCAGGAGCTTTGGATTTCTAAAGAAATCAACCTCTCTGTTCCTTATTGAGCACAATCATACAAAATTATGCCCTCAAATTATGCCCAAAATTATGTTACAGGACCAATTTAAAATGAGAGTTCACTGTAATTTATTAATACAATCTGTCAAGAAGTTTAAGTAGTTATATGGTGTCCCAAACAAAGAGAAGTTGGTTATAGTATGTTCCTTTTCTCACAGGAACATCCCATGACATGTAAGATGGCAGCAGGGCCTTGTAAAACTACTCAATTAGTTTTTTACTCAAGTGACATTTCTTTGGAAGAGGAGTTGCTGGTGATCAGTTGAAGTGGTCATGAAGGTGCTTTTCATCACTGGGCTGGCCCTTGTAGAGAGAGTATTAAGCAAAGCCAGTCTCTAAAGGCTATCAGGGTTTTTAATTGCTACAAGACATTACCCTGCTGTGGGATAGCTGTGACTCTGTCCTGTCCAGGTGTGACTTCACCAGATGAGCTGAGAGGGCTCTGGCCCCCTCCCTACAGCACTGTTTGGAGAGCAGGATGCAAAGGCTGTCATTGTCCATAGCTGCTGCCCCTCCTCTCCACTGCAGCTGGCCACATCCACCCTTGTCCCCAACACCCAGCTGCTGCCATTAATGCAATTTCCATTATTGCTACCAGCTGCTATTTAAGTCTAAAATCCAAGGGTGAAGTCTAATGCAGGCAAGAATGAACAATCTTACAAACTACTGTAAGCAAATAATGAATCCCTGAACAAATTTTTCTACTTTGTTGGATGGGGGAGGGGGGAGTGTTTAACATACCAAAGTATCTATGTTCCCATTTCTTCTGTAGGAAAGAATTTGAGTAGCATGCCATGGAACATGCAGGGAACTTGAGGTATGTCATGCAAATTTATGCAGAGCTGACTTAAAAGAATAGAAGCAGATATTCTATATATATGCATGCCAATTACACCATATGATTCCATTTTTATTTCCTCTTCTGTGTCACCCTCCCTTCAGTTTCCTGCTTATCATTTCACACAAGCACATATGGGGGACCACACCTTCCACTTGCACAAACCAAACAAAACAAACCAGCTATTTTTAAGAATCCATCGGCAGCTATTCATTCAAAGCTGTTCAGAGCACTCATCTGGAGTTGCTAGGTGACAAACTATGGTGACACCTCTCTCCTTATTAGCACAAGAATTTAGCAAGAAGGGTAAGAGATGTAACTGATTTAAGCATTGTCCACCCAAACTGTGTCAAGCCTGCAGGAACTTGGACTGTCAACTTGCTCATATTCTGTGAAACTTTATCCTCCCCAGCTGCAGGGAAGTACAAGTGTCAATTAGACAGAAGCTCCATCACACTCCTGAAAATGTTTTTTCATTACCCTGATTCAGAGTCTAAATATTTGGTTGTAAGTGACACTGCTTAAATGAGACATGTCAGTTTATAACTTGCTGTTGCAAATGCTTTTTCTTTTTTTTTTCTTTTTTCAAATTCATTGTTGTTGCCAATATCCTGATCATGAAAATATGAATGGATGTGAATGACTTTAAGACTGGTGACTTGCAGGAAGGCAGCAGTGATGTTTGTTGTAGATCTCTATGTAAAACAGCCCTACCATTTCTAGAGATACCTCTTAAAAGAGTGCACGGCTACACAACAGATATTACTGGACATTCAGGCACCTTAAACTTTGTGATCAAGTCCTGCATATTCCTCAGTCTCATGGTATCCACACAGCTTGGTGTTGAATGTCCTCAAATATCATGATAGCTAGAAAATGATCACAGATGTTTTACTAGGCTTTTATGAGGTTTACTTCCAAGGCTGCAAGGTGCTACTACAAAAACACAGATGGTCTGAGGATGGCTCACTTAATAAGTAAAAAGGACAGGCAAGATCATGAGCACAGGGTAATGGAACTGTACAGCAGAGCAGTACAGTTCATCCATCATCCAAAACTCCCATTGCACTCAGTGCAGAGTGAAATCACACAGTGAAGTCCTCAGCATTGATGTGGTCACCTGAGCCTGTCACCTTTCCTTTTGCACAGTGACGTGGGCACCAAGATGTTATAGAAGGTGCAGTGCTGTATTCATGTGCCTTTCTTCTAGGCTTTTGTGTTGCTAAATCCTTACTGAAAAACCAAAGAATGTGATGTGCAGTTCATGGTTCTGTCTGCAGACAAACTAGGTTCACTCACACCACAGATTTTTGTTGCTTGAATAAAAAGAGCTTGAAAAAGGACAAGCCACATGCTGCCCAAGCCTTTGCTTTGCATGGAAGGACCCTAGAAACCTCACACAAAGCCAAGGACAGATTTGGTGTGTTTGTTTCCACATGACTGCAGGCTAGATGTTGTAGGTGGACCAGACAGGAGGGGAGAAAGGGACAACAGCTGATTTTGCTCTCTCTGGACTGCAAGCAATAGTTGCCTCGACTTTTAGTGTTAACTGGCATCTTAAGGAGAGTGGGAGGGGAGGGGATTTTGGCCTCCATCCCATTCCCTAAGGAGGAATAACTAAGGAGGAATCAACATGAGCTTGTAAGTAAGTGTGTGTTTCTATGCACCCGAGGGGTACATTTAGAAGCATTCTTCAAGTGTGGGTATTGGAAAGTGACTCATCAGAAACAACATAAATAATTAAAATCTGAATACTGATAGCCCTTTTCTCTCACCTCACTGCCTTCCTAAAAGTAGGTCTTTAAAACCTTGTATATATAGTTATTCTAAGGATCGTGCTTCCAGTCCTTCCACCCACTTAATGCAGATTTACTTGAGGTCTTTTGCAAGCTCTGGTTCAATAAATATATGCATAAAATTATTCACCTTCTTCCCTGCTCTGCTCCTCTTTTCTGCAGATTTCTCTGACAGCACTCCTTCATTTCTTTGTTGAAGTCATGTCATCCTGCATTCCAAATCATTGATTGTTTGAGTCTTCTAAAATTAACCTGTGTTAAGTTAGGTTTGTCTTGGTTTGATTTGGTTTGGTTTTCTTTTCGGAAACCTCCCAGATTCCCTGTGTCTTAATAGAGAATATTAATGGTCTCATTCCACAGCATGGCTGAATCAGAAAACTAAGCACAGAAAACCAAGCAAGCAAGATGTCAAAATTCTCAGCCTAAAAGAAAAACAGCAGCACCAACCATTGATTTTCAGGTGCCACATCTTCCTGCTCACTGACATATTCTGATTAAAGGCTTTCAAGTATAAACCCAGAATGACTTCATTGACTCTGGCAGAATAACTTCAAATTTACACAGCTGAAATCAAGATCTCAATCCAACTCTCATTTTGTGGAGGATAGCTCAATCTATAGCTTTCCTAGATCAGATTAGAATGTATGAGCACAAAGCTGAAAAACAAACAAGAATAACCTCAGGAAGTAAAACACCTTGGGGCCTGTATCTACTCTTGTGCAGTTCTATTTCACAGCATCAGGGATGAATTTGTCCCTTTTTGTTGGCTGCAGTAACTCCTGGTGTTATTTTACATCGCTATATTTCTTTTTTTGTTTTCACTCATGCCAACAAGACCATGAGTAGGCGTCATATAAGATAAATCTCACTAATTTTAAAAAAGAAAAGCTAGTGAACAGGAGGTGATAAATGCTGTGCTGCCTACTCAGGTTCTGTCACATAAGATGTCACTTCTTTATTTTAATTATATTTTCTGCCAACTCACAAAAGCCAGCAATTTCTACTGCATGTGCTACCTTTTGCTATGAAATTATTCTGCATAGCCAATTGCAAAAAAAAAAATCTACTTGCTTCTGTCCCAATTTTTTTCCATATTCATTTTATGGCTACCTCCTGATGTTCTATAGAAATTGTCTCTTCAGGAAATGTTAAAACATAAATAACAGCTTGTTCATTGCAAAATGACTCAGACTGCACACAGAATTAATTCTTTTTTCAAGTGTTAGTAAAACACATAGGGAGCCTAAAAGATCATCTGCATTTTAGATGCAGTTTTGCTACTGCATGCTCACAGCTAGCTAGTTTTGATTAAAAGTTCTACTTGATTTAAAAAAATGAAAGCTAAAGAGCCATGGTATCTAGAATGTACTAACAATAAATCCTTATCTGTTTGCATGGCAGGTAAGAATTCTTGTCATCCTGGAAGGTGAATTAAACTCAGCTTCAAGCAACAGCAGCTATTTGATTGACTGCTGACATCGGCAGATGCTTTGAGCAGAAGGGCCACCCCTCACAGACCTGGGCTGAGCAATGCCTGCAGCTGAAACAGCAGCATGTGTACATGGACCACAGACACAGGGATGAAATCCCACATTTCACCAAAATAAAATTCACTTTACAAATGGGAATAGTTAAAAACAAACAAACCAACAAACAAACAAACAAACCAAAACCCATTTGTTAAACAAGATGAAACCAAAGCCTGAGGAGAGTGAACCAAGACTCAAGTATAAGGATTAAGTCCTGGGGGAGTTGTTAACACAAGGTTCCTGCCAGCTTTAGTGCTTCTGTGAGTGAAGGAGGTGGAATTGTGGCTTTGACTAATTTTATTTAAAGTAACACATCTAAAGAATTATTTTCAGTAACAGAGTGAGAAGCAATGAAGGAAATTGTTTATTATTATTATTATTATTATTATTATTATTATTGTTATTGTTATTGTTATTGTTATTGTTATTGTTATTATTATTATTATACTGAACTAGACATCAAAAGCTGGAATAAGAGAATGGATTTTAGGACAGAACCTAATCTAGTCAGGAGTAGGAAAAGAAACAGCACAGCAAGGTCAGATACCTTAATCACACACTTGGGGGCCCATCAGATAGCTGAATTATGCTGCAGACAACTTCAGATCCAAGCTTGGGTAGTTCAACTAAATCAAAACTGGTCAGATCACAGCCTGAATGCAAAACTACATTTCTGAAGTAATCAGTGTTGTGATTTTTGTACTATAATTGTCCAGCCACATTGGTAGTATTTCTGGTCATGTATCAACCTTTAACAAAGGAAGAACATAACTGCCTTTTCATTTGACCCTTTATATTTCATTAATCACAGTGTCCTTATTATATGCAGAAAATTAGACTGAATTAGAAATGAACATAAAATTGAATTACATCTCAAGTAAAAATATAGATTCCCTAATAGTTTATCCTTGTCAAACCAGCAATTCAATGATCTCTTCTCTGTGATGGGCCTTCCAGGGACTCTTTGCTCAAGGATAAATTAAGTTCTCCACCCTTTAAGTGCCTGGAGCACTTCTTTGTAGGAATGCTGATCAATTCAAACTCCAGCTCTGCATAGCAAGGAAGCTGAGGATCTTCAAAACCATAACCTTCATTTGGTTTTCTGGATTCATCTCTACTGCTAGATCTAGCAGAGCACTACTTCTGCACTTGCACAGGCAAGTATAACTTAGGCAAAAATTGCTAAGGAATGTCAGCATTTTTTTTCTTGACATGCCAAGTCTCTGGATGGGAGTGGTGGGGAAGCATCTGCTTTACTTGACTATAAAGCCAGTCCTTTCTCCTTCCTTTAGGAAAAAAACAATGTAATGGAACATCACTTACCTAACAAGACTCTTTAATTAATATTTGATTAAATTTAGAACAGACATTTTTTGTCTGTCTTTACATTTGTACATTTTGAATTTATCAGTAAATCACCCATATTATCTATGTGAAATCCATATTTGTTTACAGTACAGCATGTAAGCCTTAGGCAATATTTTTCACAAATCATTTGTGTTTCTCTGAAGAAAACTTCTTTTTACTATGTATTTATGCAAATTTTTTTCTAAGTATAAATAAATCTTCCTGGCCTGTAAGTTCTCTGCTCGTGTGAGACAAACATTGGGCCTGTGTATAACTGTGAGCTATTTTGCAGATATATCTCCTCACCAGAGGGGATCTGGTTTCTTCGTCCCCCAAGAATCTTACATTTGGGAAAATAGAGAGCATTTATTTTCCCCATCTGTTTGTATTTGGAGGCTCTTTCTCCCCTCTTTGGCTGATTGTGTGGCAAGCGGGACTGTGCTGGGGGAATTTTCCTGACTTTACACTCAGGAGTCTTGGTCTCACAGTTCTACAATGCAGTGAACAAGATGCTGATGGGTTAATGGTTGGAGATTATGATCTTAGAGCCTTTTTCCACCATAATGGATGCTATGATTCTATTATTCTTCACTATAAATGGCCTTCATGCAGTTCACAGTTCCATTCCACAATATTTTGCATTCTCTGAGTATCACAAGGAATACTCTGTATGCACATCTTATCCAGCACACAACACACTTCTGTTCTCTGTAGGGGTTCCTCCTGAAGCAATACTAGGGATGACAGGTTTGCTATCAGAGAGCTTTGAGTACCCTTCATCACTTTAAGAGGTTTATACACATTTTTAACTGTACATAACTCTCATCTGAAGTAAGAGCTCATTGAATGAACATGTCAGCATTGCGTGCAGTGTGAATATAATATTCATTTGGGGATCTACAGAAGCTTCGGGAAGTCACTGTGAAGTTGAATCATGTTTACTTTATGTCCTAGGAAACCAGCACAATGCTTGGAATGAACAACTGAGTGCAGTCTCCTACACCTTGGAACTGGTTGGTTCCAAGGTGTGGGAAACTGCACTCAGGTGTGAAACGCCCCTCTCCCAGCAGGGAAGGCCTGATGAGGCACTATTGCCTTAGCTGTGCTGATGTGAGAGGCAGCTGAGGAGGGACCATAAACCATCAGGGACCCCTGAAGCACCCCCAGACCCATTTCTGAAGCCTTCCACCAGAGGACTGCATGTGATCCAAAGGTGTTGCAGCAGATCCAGGGCCTTTTTCAAAAGACTGTGTAAAGCTTCCCCCACCCACAGGGGAGGTACTTGGGTGTTCTTCCCACCCAGCCTGAGTGTATTTTAACCCATCAGACTTAGTGTTTTGGGGACTTCTTGGGGGGATGGATCAAGAGAGATCAAGACCATCACTTCATATATATATATATATATATATATATATATATATATATATATATGCAAGTCTTCATGGGAGAAAATCCTTTTATACAAAACTATTGATTTCTTTTCACCTTGAAAAGCCTGACTCTAGGAAACAGCTCTACTGCAAGTCATATCCTGGCTGCATTGCTGCTCCCAGGAGCACAGCTTGGCAGCTCAGGCACTTTCTGACTTATTTAAAGCACAAGAACTACAGCCCAGTAGGCTACAGAGAACCTATGGCTCCTCTTACCTCAGTATCTCAAGCAATTTAGCAAATGAGTAATGAGCAGCTCAGTCACTTCACCAGGGACTTCTGGGGGACAAGGTGGCAAAGGAGAGCACCTAGCTGCTAGGTTAGGTGCTGTTGCTGCTCTCTAGAAGGAAACCTGTTCTATTCATTAATTGAAGCCTTGGGCTCCTTGTCTGCATGTATGGTATCATACACAGGATTTGAACAATTCCACTAATTGATGTTGCTTTCTCCCTTTATTTTTTTTTTCTGTAAGTTTGCAATCAAATGAAATTACCACAATCATAGAATATGTTCAAAGGACAGGTTGGTCAGAAAAGGGAAAAATATTGAATGTTTAAATGCTGGAAAAATCACCCCTTCCTCTCCAGTGACAAAACCACCAAAATTAAAAAAGGCGAAGGAAAGATCTGACCCAGCACCCAAAGTAAAAAGTCATTGCTACCAGGTATGTAACTACATGCATCCTATAACCAGATCTGGTCCCAAGCAGAGCTGTGATGAGACTGATGATCTCATGATTCACTTTTTGCAAAATCCATCTAGCATAGATGGAGTAGAAGTTCATTTCTGGCTCACCAATAGTCAGGAAGACCACTACAAGCTATAAAATGTGCACCTTGGTAAATGAGACTTGTAGCTTGTGTATTATGCTAGCTCCTTCTGTTCAACAAGTCCTACATGTTAATGAGAATTCTAATTGAACAAGTGAAAAAAATTCTCACATCAAATATTCCCCTGCCTTTGAATAGCAGGACAGTTGTCCCCTGTCAGTGCTACCTGCCTATCTTGTTTGTCTGAACTAAAACTAGAGGAGCCAGTAGAATCAGGGTTCTGCTGAACTGTTACATTTTCAGGGCAGAACAGAAGACAGTAAAGTGCCTAGCAGAAGAACTGCTCTGAAGCCAGCACTGCCATATGGTAGAAAATTGTGTTGGGGGAATTTTTTTTTCTTTTTGCATTCTAAATAAGAAAAATCAAATCAAAATGTTAACATTGCACTAGAAAGATGTAAATTTGTAATCAGCCCATTTAATTTCAAAGAAATTTACCCATTTTTTTGAGATATAAAAATATTTTTGTGATTTCATTTGCTCTGTTATGTAGAAAAAATGTTTTTACTATACAACTCTTTAAATGAGTTAGCAATAATGTAGCAATATTGAGAGAGAACAAGAATATTGAATAAGAATGTTGAATATGTTGATATCCTAATTGGTATTCATTACAGAAATGAGTCATTCTCAGTGATGTGGCAACTGCTGCTTGGTGTACTTATTAACAGGTGGTACAGCAGCCAGTGGAATACAAGTCTGAAACTCATAATTCATGGCTGGAAATTTTCTATTAACCCTTCTTGTATTTGTATTGATAAAAAATACAAATAAAATTCAAAAAAATGCAGCAGGTAAGGTGCTTTAATTTTAGTTCAAATTACTAAGGCAATCAACAAATTTCAGTGAACACTCTGAGTCTACAAGAGTCTTTTTTTTCAACAGAAATTATGTACAATTTATTACATGTTGTATCTATCTTAGATAATGTCAAATGTCATGTTTAAAGTGTAAGGAATAATGGATTTACTCAAATCCCACAGAACTTCTCTAGAAATTAGTGTTATAAAAGTAAACCCTCTGTCTATACCATGATAGCTCAAAAAGACACTACCTGCAAATGAGTTAAATACTTACCCTTTTTGAAGATAATGAGCAGGACTTGAACTGTTTCTTGGGCAGATTTGCCAGCTGTTCTGGAAGACCTAGTTAGAGGAAAAAAAACCCATATGACTAGGAAAGCATATAGATATTTGGACATATATTCCTACCAGATTTTGGTATGAATACCAACATCAAAGTAAATAAAGCCTTACTTGAGCATCCTTCACATTGTTCACCACTCCACTGCTCTCATCCCTCTGTCTGCTCTTTCTACTTTCTTGTCTATTTAACATCATTATAAAGTGTGGACTTGTAGCACATACGTGTAAGCTTTTTCCAAGACTGCTTCTTGTGTCTTTCCACTTCTGATTAATCTATCTGCTTATAAATTCTTATATTGATAAAAGTTAAACGGACTCAAATTTACTATATGTGGTCAGATTTTCTTTGGTTATTATATTTCCCAGCCCAACTGAAAATACTGTTTTTAATAAAAATACTGATAGAATATTGTTTAAAAGAAGTCACTCTGAATGCAAGTTTTTTCTGTACCATTTTTATGAACCAACTACCAGTGTAGAGCTGGGTTTGGGGTTTGTTAAGTTATCTAAATGTAAGGAAACAACAGGAAACTTCCACTGAATTTGCTGGTAGCTAGGAGAATATCACTAAAGTGATATTCTCCTAGCTACCAGCAAAAGTGGTCCAAGTCTTATTTCAAATAAGGTTCAAGGTGATTTAGACAATAAGGTTCAAGGTGATTTAGACTTAATTCTTCCTTAGATGACCCATCTAGGATTTCTCAGTTTATTTTATGTCTGCCATTTCTAAAGATTCTTTAGCAAGAAAATTTTCAAAAATAACATTTTCTTTTTATGTGAGAGTCTTTCTTTAAAAAGAAACATCTGTCAGTAGTTTTGCAGTGCAATTGGGACTTGGAAACAATGGTCCTATGGCTGCTCCTTCCTGCTGCTCACTGAGTGACTTTACCCAAGTCTCAGCATGTCTCTGTTACCTTAGCTACCCCTTTTTGTCCTACCCTGCTAAGCTGTGCTGTCATTGTGGCAAGGACTGTGACACACAATCCATTTCTATGGTCCCTCACACAATGAAAACTTGATCACAGCTGGGATCTAGAGACACAGTGTGGCAACGCAAATAACAAAAGAGACCTTGAGTACAGGGGAGGAGCAGCAGGGCAAACTGCCCTCTCATTCTTGGACAACTTATTATCATTTCTGACAAGAAATACAATAGAAATTGACCTAAAGAAGTGTCAGAATATCTTTATCTCAATTCCAACCACTATTTTCTAAGCACAGGTCTCTGCCTGATGTATTAAAAAATTTCTGGCTTCACCTGCAATGAGTTCACTGAGAGGAAATTAAGGAAGAGCAAGCTCTGAATTTGCATGAAAAAAAGCATTTCCTCCAGATCACTATTCCACCTATGACGAGGAGGAATATCTGAAAACCAGCCCTTAGGGATGTTTTTCAGACATCTTAATGACTGAGCTCAATTACCTCTGAGATCTTTTCAAACCATAACAATTCTAAGATTATATATTAATATTTCACCCACCTTGCCAAAGCCATTTGACAGTGTCAATGCAAGCTGGAACAGAGCTATTGACAAATGTTAGTGGGGCCCCTTGCATGGGATTTCAGCTGTCCAAGGGATCTCAAAGAGAGCAAGACAATGTACAAAAATATGCATGCATTGTGTTGGTAGCAAGGCAGAAGGAACCTGAAGTCATGATGACATCATCAGTAGCAGCAAGGGAGAAACTTCCCATGATTACTGCTTTATTAGGAAATATAAGATAATATTATGTACCTGTAGATCATGTGAAACCTTACAAGATACAGGTCTCTTTGTGTACATATGTGTATCTGAACAGACTCTTCTAGCTCACACAGAGCATGCCTGAAATATCATGAATGCAAAGCTTTTTTTCCTTCAAACTCTTATTTAAATTATTGTTTAAACTCACTGGAAGATGTTTGGTTTACGCAGATTTCAATATCAGTTTCAACTGAAGTGAGAGGACTGATGTGACCAGTAGAACCCACAGCTATAACACCTCTGATAATATGCCCTTCTCTATTATTTCAGTTGTCTTTTGACACATTTAGCTAACTTATGAACTGAATTTCACATATATGAAGCAAGTGAAGCCTCTGTTACAATTATTGTGCTCCAGTACATTTAAAAAAAAAAAAGTTTAAGAGTTTTGTAATGAAACAGATTTGGAAATAATTGTTTTCCCTTGTCACTCTTTCCATTATTAGAAATGCTCCAAGTCCCTTTTTTTCCTGCAAGTGAGTCACCTAAGCCATTTCTAAGTGCTGTAAAGTATCAGGAGAACAGCTCCACCACAACAGACGTGCAACAAAAAACAGCTAACCAGTTTTTCTGATGTGAACCCAAGATTCATGTGCAGTGAAGTACATGTGCTTCAACGTTTCTATTTCTGCACAAAACTATAGCAGTTTTGCACCCACAAGTATTTTAGCTTCATGAATCACAGGAGGCTTAGTTTTACAATTATAGATTCACATGTGAATGCATTTTCCACCAAAACCAGAATCTGTTTTGTTATAATTTGACTGCATAAACCACAATAATATTTTTCTGAGCTAAAAGTAAAGGCTTTTCTCTGAAATCCACAGTTATCTTTCAAATTTTCCTGCTTGATACGCAGGTATGTGGTATAAAGTAAGTGTTTAAGAGCACGGAACAGTGCATCAGTGTTTCACATATCAGTGTTTCTCTGGAACTATAAAGAGGTAAGTATTCACTTAAGAAACTCATACTATAGCTTTCCTAGCTGAAAGAATCATATAAACCTAAGAAAATATAAATGAGTTTGCCTAGAGATAAGGCTTCTAATTTTATTGGTCATATATATGGAAAAACAGCCCAGCAGCTCTGATAGTCACTAAATTTCAGGCCTTGCTTGTGACGCAGTGAACACGAGCAACTTCATTTCACACCTTTAGGTAATTGCGGTGCACTTAAAATATTTTTAAAACACTTCCATATGTGTAACTGTTGGTAAACATATTTTTATTGAGAGGTCCTCCTTAAATTGAAAAGTAACAGCAACTTGTTTTCATTTAATTGACAGTAAGATATCAGTGGCTTTAGATACACAATGGAAGCTCTCCAATAATAAGACCTTTTAAAATAAGCTCTAGCAATCTGGAAAGAACAAGCTGAATCTGTCAGCATGCAAGCCTGTAGTGCTCCAACTGTATGCTGTCCTATCTTAATATTCAGCTAGAATTCAGATTGCAAAGAAGGGATGTACATCCCATCTGTGAAAGAAAAAGCCTCCCAGAAACCTGGCCTTTCTTCTTTTCCCCATGGTAGAAGAGAAAAGACTCCTCCATGTGTCCTGGGCCTTGCATGCAGCCCAGCAGAGATATTGCTGCCTGCATTCCTTCATGAGAAGGTGTGGGGGTTAGAAGACCATTTCCTCCTGAGGGCATGCACACCATGTCCTTCCCACAAGGATGCTTCTCTTCACATGGATACATATGCTCTCTCCAGTGTAATTCTTTCTCTCTCTGAACATGGTGCTTAAATAAGCAAAGCTAATCTTGAGAGCTCCCTTTAAAGAAAAAGATATACACTTTTGTGATGGAGCACATAATTTTAATGATTTTTCAGAAGGGAGAATGTAATTCAGTTTATCAACACATAAGAATGGAGCTTCCACCTATTGCACATTTCTTTCCCTCACTGCCCAAATAAAATGCACACCCGTTACAACAAAGAAGGGAAGAGGCACGTCCTAGAGATGGTTCTGACTCTTTGTCAGCCAAGGAATCCTTTTCTCTCACACGGCTTGGAGATGTTGCCTGCCCATCTTGGAGCAAAGCCACCAAGGACATCAGTTTCTCCTTCTCTGGCCACCTTCTCCCCACAAGTCTCCTGCCCAGGCTTCCAGGAGGAACTAGGACCCAACTCACCCCGTCAGGCTGCTGATCGGGACAGGATAAGCCCCAGCACTGCTCATATCATGCCAGAACTGACCCCATTGACCCAGCACTGCCTGCTGCTCTCCTCTGAGCCCTTTTTCAACACAACTTGGGTTTAAGGTTATCTGTTCTAAGCTGGCCAGTGAATCCAAACTGTACAAGCTACAAACCAGTTAGAACATCTGGTTTGACTCCCAGGGACTAGCTATAGGGAGTGACAATTACACAGTTTCATGCACAACGTGTAAAACCACAAGAATTATACCTTCCAACCTAAAAAGAGATTCCTTACAACTGGAAGAGATGTAAAAGGGAACAGATATATCCATAGGTAGCCATCACAGAATATTCTAATTGTGCATTTCTGACAGTTTAAAAAAGTTTGGAAGTTTTCTTGCTGAAATCAGAATAAACTAATTCAAATGTAATAGGAACAATGACAGGAAGTTGATATATTGGATTCTCTGGTTTGGAAATGCAATCTTAGAGTGTGTCACCTAAAATAACTCTCATCAATTTGAGTAACTATGCAGCAAACAGCTAAAAAACAAAGCCTAACTTAGTCACCAAGCCACATCTTTTCAGCAGCCAGGAAAAGGCTTCTCTAAATTAGTCTTTTGTGTATATTTCAATGAAAGTTAGACACCCACTTGCCAATATGCGTTTAAGAGGAGGTGACAGCAGCAAAGGTAACATTAAATCAGCAATATTGTGAACCTTCATAAACATTATGAGTTCTGTCATATTAATACCAGGTGGAATAGGACTAATCCAGCTCTGGCTGAATAGTCCTGGGAGTCCTGCAGGTAACAGGCTGAAGAACTACCAGGTACACGTGTTTCAGCTGACTCAAAGACATTTACCCAGGCTGCCCCTAAAATCATTCTGTTTTCTTCTTTCTTTGAAAACGGGAAGACTTATAGGACATGTTTTCACAATAATGTTCAATCTTAAGCTGGTGATGAATTGACTTTACTCAGGTACAATACCCTAATGTGATTCCTTCCTAAAATGCTAACATCAGAAGGAGGAGTTAGAAAGCAGAGTCAGCAACATGATTTCAGGTGAGCACACACACATGCAGCTTTAAAAAAACCTAGGACAATTTGAAAAACAGCTTTATCACCCTACAGCAATATTGCACACACACAAGCATTGTTTTTAACTCCATCTGTCACTACTTACTGTCTCACACACTGCTAGTGCTGTCCAATACCTTGTATCTGAAATAAACTGGTATTTTTCCACTTCAAGAAAGATGCTAAAAAAGGGAACTCCATTTTTACACCAAGTTGTTATAGAAACTAACTTTTCTAACAGTGCTCCTTCCACACTCCAGATCCCACTGCTGTTCCAAACAATAGAATAAAAAATTATAATAAAATCCCCAGAAGTTTACTGTTCAACAGCCACCTCATTATCAGGTGTTTTGTTTAATCATTTCCATCAGACTGTGAGGAGAAAGCACTAAGCACTGGAGTTGTAAAATATCCCTGAATTGTTTCTCTGCCAGTAACAAAAGGATTGCTATTGATCCAATTTTTTTATGGATTGCTAATTTACAGGCTGGTTTAATAGAAAGAACAGAATGTAACACATAGTGGTGACAGGAGCTTGTTTATCCATGATTGCACTGCTGCAATCTTGAGTGGTGTATTATGGTGTTATTTGAGTTCTCTTAAGTGACAATTACTCTGCCTAGAAATACAGAACAGGCACACCAGCACATTAACAATCCTTTCTCTCAGAGGTGATAAAGGTAATGTACAATCTGATGAGAACTCTGTACTAAAGCATGTGATGGTCAAATCTAGGAAGCTGCTTAGTAACTTCAAATGCCAGCAAGGAAAGGAAAGAGCCTGGCAACAAAGCAAGATGGGGAAATGACTTGTGGCATGTGGACAGTAAAGATGGGAGAACAGGAACTGTAGTCTGAACAGATCTTTAGCAAAAATATGAAGGAAACAGTCTCAGGGTCACACAAAACAAAAATGAAGAAATGAGATTGCAGACAGCGGAAACAGCACAGCATGGAACACAATATAATTGCAAGATCTTCTAGGCAAAGCCCTGTTCTCCTTCAAAAAAAAGTTAATTTTTTTTCTGTTGCTCTGAACCTCTATGTGTTAGAATAGTGATTATTCCAATTCAAATCTCATTTCACCCACTCCCTAATTCTCCTGATGCGGGATGAATCTAACAGATACAGAAAAAATGTGCACAGTGAGGAAGCAAAACCAGGTCACCTCCACTACCAGGATGTCACACAATGATTCCTAGTCATCAGTATTTTCTTGATCTGATATTTTGTCTGAAGAACAAATTCTTGCCATTATCTATGCAAGTGCTCATTGGCCTGGGAATAATAATGCAGATACAAAAAGAGTACATGTATTCCCACTAATTAATGACTTCACATTGCAGTATTAATTCTGCTTTTAGTAAAGGGAAAGCTCCTGAATCCTGAGCCTGAAAGGGAGGAATCTCATGTAAGGTAAATAGCTTTTTGCAGGAAACCCACATTTACTTACCAATATCATATAAATGTGCTTTCTTTCGCTGTCCTATGTTGTTCTTTTCCATTAGAATCAAGGAATCACATAAGTAGAACATTTATTATACTCAAGGATCAGTAGTCAGCTGATATCTTTATCTAGCTTAAAGAAAAAAGTGTTTCATAGCATCTGGACAAAAAAAAATTGAAATGCTTCTAAAAAGCCAAGATCTGCTGCTGTTCTACTACTGAATGTATTCATGCTCCTTAAAATAGGTATGACAGTTTTGGTTGGTGTCCACATCTCCCAGTCACTAGATACTTCTGTGAGAAATCTGCATTTGTAGACATCGTGAGTATTAAATGCCTTTCCTAAAAAAGGTGTAATTTTGCTACAATTTTGATTCAGATCTCAAGACTGTCAAGATCCAGGCATGCACAAGATCATGAATAAAGTAGCTTGAAAATAATTATCAAGACTGATATACATTGTGATGTGATGAGTTGTGTGTTTTAAGAAAACAGAATAGTTGCAAGAAGAATTGTATGTCAGAAGAGAGAAAGAATCAAAATAGAGAACATGAATCTTCTGACTGATTTCAATACACTTTGTATCAAGGTCTGAGGTTCAATTTTAATGGTCATCTTTACCTCCACTGAAGCCTACCTTCCTCCAACAATAGTTTTACTGAATTTGGTGGAATTAACAGAGATGTATTTCATATTCTAAAAATTGGCTGTTGTTTGTCTCAAACAAATCGTATCCTTTTTTCATCTTATTAGCTCTCAAGTTTGAAGGTGAACTCAAAAAGAAACCTTGCAGCTTATCATATCAGTAAGAAGGACAACATGCTATGCCAGAATCTAAGTTATATTGGTTTTGAACTTTAAATGAATCAGATAGCTTTCTAGTAATCAATTGCCTTTGCTTAATTTAATTTTAACTGTCTTTCCTTATTGCCAGTGTATTTATTTAAGATAGTTCTAGAAAGAGTTTTCTTTACACTACATTAAAATGTCGCATTTCATCTTTTTATTGAGTTCTTTATTAAAAAATAAAAAACAACTTTTGGACCTAGACCAAAACTTTATAGTCACGGTTTACAGAACATCCTCTTTGCTGATCAATATCTGCCAGAGCAGAATTATCCTGAGCTATGCACAAAGCACACAGCCACAGGATGTCCATCTGCTATTCCTAAACATCTGGGGGCTGAATAATCTCGCCAAACACAAAAAGGCTGTGATGTAGCATCCACATTGTTCACATTTCTCTAGTTGCTGCCAGGGCCTTCATCCCAACAGTTTTCTGTGACCACAGCATGGCTTCCCAACCAATCAAACCAGAGGAGCAGACACAGCTCTTCTGGATGTTGGTATTAACATACAAAGGCAATGGGACTTCATTATCACAGATGTCTTGTTTGCTGTTTGTACAGATGTTTGTACAGATGCTGAACTGAATAGCAGGTCTGTTATCATCTCAAGAAGAAGCAAGTACACAATAAAGAAGAAACAAGCCAGTATGATCATTTGCTGGTTCTGTTGGCTGTTAGGAAAAGGAAAAAGATTTTGTAGATGAGAAAGCATCCAAAGATGCAAGATATTCTGCTTGTTTATGCTGCATTATGTCTTTAGAGTTAGCCATTATGGCTGCCTGACTCTATTATCAGCAATTAGTTTTTTTAGAACTTAGCAAAATCCTAAAAAAAAAAAAATTAATCAGACATGCTTTGTCTAATGATAGGAAGCCAGATGGAAAAGAGCTATGATAACAAGCGTCTCATAATCTCATTATAAAGAACAAACTCTTTGCTGAATGCTTGTGCTCCTTAGTCAAGTGGTCTCTCATGAGTCAAACAGGCTCAGGAACAGCAATTGAATGTCATCAAACTTTTCTGTCCCAATTCTTGTAGACAGATCATTTTTCCAAGTGTCTTAAAATAAATCTCTTATTTCTCAAGGAAGTTCCTGGCAGTAACTTGGGCTGATGATAAGCAAGTCTCCACTAACTGTATTTAAAGACAGAAGAAAGATGTTCACACACTGACTTAGTTATGCCTAAACGGGATGAAGGAACAAAGCAATAAACTACACTATTTCTTTCTTACAAATGCATTCCAAACACAGTTTCTTTATATGAAGAAGCTTGTTGATCTTTTATATAGAAACTACTAGGTGAGTCAAATTTTAATTTTTTATGAAAGCCTCATCAACAATTTTGTTTCATTCCAGTAGAAGCTATTCTTGAACTGAATACATCCAATTGAGAAGAAACACCACAAATCTATTTTTTTCCTTGACACCTCATTACATTCACACCCAGAATGGCAATAATCAGGAGTCTGCCTTCTCATTCCACCTGGAAAGAATTAATTTATCTGCTGCTCTGAGAAGTTATTAGTGGCAAAAGTAACAGAAATAACTAAACAGCCTTTAAGAAACCTTACCTACACAAGAAGCACCTGCAGTAGAAGGAAAAAAGTAATGGACCATATGAAGAAATTCAGTTTTACCACAGGCTTTTTTGAAATCTCATCAGTGTCAAGTATTCATAGTCATAAACAGATTTACACTAAAATATTTGACTATGAACTTGCTAAATCTCTTTAAAAAAGGGAAGCTGACACTACATATGGCAAATGAAACTCTAAATTCAGAATAACCTTGTAATACCTAAAGAAAAACAGACACTATTTTTTTCACCTGAGCAAACAACAGTGAGAACAAGACAGGGAAGTTTTAAAATGTGGTAAATCAACAAAGGGTATCCCCAAGTAGAACACAAGTTGGGAGTCCTATTTTTTCCCAGTCCACAGGAATCTGGAAAAGTTGAAGGAACAGTCAAATGAGATTCAGTGAGCACACTATTGCCCCTTTCAGACCAATAGCATATATAGTTTATAATATATAATTTATATAGAATTTATACCATATTTTATTTTAGTCTCACTTGCCATGATCAAGAAACCTACAAAATTTAGTCAGCTTTGGCTTCCAGCCTATCACAAATAAAGTTTAGCTGAGATCTTGTGTTGTTGCAAGAGCCATGATAATACAGCTTAGTTTACAGTCCATCCACACACATTGGCAAAATCTTAGTGGAAAGGAAAAAATTTGCACTTACTTCCACTTCACAGTTACATGAAGTCCATCTGTATTTTACAACCTGACTACTTAAAATATTGTAGGAGTTTCATTCCCAGATTAATCTAGGAGAGGCAAGCAAGGCCTTTGATTATTCAACAAATGGCCCAGCTTTGATGAAAATGTATATCTAAAAAGAAGAAACATTTTCTGTAGAATTAAGAGGATGATACTCAGTTGATAAATAGATTGGGACCTCTTCTACCTATCACCACAGCTATCAGTTTGAACACAAATGAAACAGAAAAATTGACCAAGAGCATCAGAGAAGCCACATGGTGTAAAAGAAGTCATGCTCATCTCTTTGCCAGCACACTTTTTTTACTGATGGCCTGTTCTGCAGTAACCACCCTGCACTTCCACCTTTGCTCTGGGATCTGAGGTGGTGCAAAGCAGAAAGCTCACTGACACTTCTTTTGTACCTCTGAATACAATAACTTACATTCTGTATTCTTGGAAACAAGATTCAGGGAGGTTGCATGATTTATAGATATACAAAATTCAAGTCAGAATCTGGCTTTCAAATACCATTAAATAGTCTCTGAAGAAGAGCTCTTTTATATAAGACATTTAAAATTGCATGAGACTTATCACTGGAGTCTGGAGTATTGTAGAGCAAACTTGCGTCCTGATCAGGTTGGGAGGAAGGAAAAAAAAAAAAAGAATGTCCCAGTTAGCAAGAATATGCAATGTTTGCAGTGGCAAATAAATTTGGCATTTCATGAACAAAAGCAAGAAATTCACAAGGGAATAGCAGAGAGGCAAAGATTCCAACAGCAGAGAGAAGGCAGTGGCTGTCACGCAAATTGCATGAAGGGCGCATAATACTCCAGTGAATTACAGTGTAATTTGTTTTTTTTCTGCTCGCCACATTTCACGTGCCCTTCCTGAAAACAAAAAAAAAGCTCTGCTCAGTCAGCCACTGGAAGCCAATGAAAACAGGCAAGAGTTGAATCCTGTCATCTCTGTAGAGATGCATTACAACATGACAAGCATCCACAAGCAATGAATTTATAATACAAAACCAAATCATAATTCAAGGCCTGCCCCAGCATATTTCAGGTTAAAACGTGAAACTGTCAGAAAGACAGTGGTTTAAAATTTTTCAGTGCAGAAAAAACCCCAGTTTTGAAATAGGTCATAGGGATATACAAGGCTGAGATGATGTGCTGCTCAGCTCTAAGAAGCACCTTTCACCTTAGTTTTAGAGATTTAATAGGCATCAAGAACAAAGAGCAAATGCAAGAAAAGGGATCTGTGAATGAAAAGAGAAAGAATGAATTCAGGTTAGTTGGGATATTTCTCTCAGGTTAAGGCCTTGTTCAAAAACAAAATAGTGTGGTGTTGAACAAAACATTCTGAGCTGAAAGACAGGCGAAATATTGTCTGTGATTTGCTGTGCAAGCATCATGCACAGCCCTGCAGTCTCTTTTGTTCAAGTGAAATAAGTTGCAAAAGAAAATTACAAAACATAAAAACCAGTTCCATAATTGACCTTCTTACCCATATGAGAACACTATTGTAAGGAAAGGCATAAAGCACAAAATAAAAAGTTCTTCAACATTAACATTTGTTCTGAACAAAAATTAGTTCAAGCAAAAATACATGTATAATGGAAACATACAAAAGAAGACTCGAAACATCCTTCCAATCTCCAACTAAACAGTGTGATTACTGTGGTATCTCAAATTGAAAGTGAAAACTCATAAAAAATGTATTCTCTGGAGTGATTATTGTTTTTTAAAGTATCCCATATTTAGTTCATACGATATTTTATAATACTGATTATGTATTGTTACATATAATTATATATATCCATAAAAAATTCTGCAAAGAATTCTTGAAGTGAGATACCAGAAAATGTCCATTGCTTGCAGATAAACACAAAAGCCTACAATGAAGCTCTGATCCCTCAACTCTGTTCTTCTCTGAAGAAAACATTCTAAGAATATTGTGTGTTCCTCTTGTGAATCCTGATTCAAGATCTTTCTGACTATGCCAGTTTGCTGCAAATAGGCGATTCATACCGCTTAAAGAACTAGTGTCAAAGATATCAGCAAAGCTGGTTTCTTTGAAATGTGATGTTATAAAACTGCAACTTACCAACATTTGATGGCAAGGTTCATTCTGTTATGGTACTGCACAAAGGATACAACAATGATTCAAAAGTACTGAGGCAGAGCCAAACTTACCAAAATAAAGATCAAAGTTACCCAGACAAAATCTTAGTGCACTTTAGTACGAGGCCATGCATGATGGCAGTCACCTACCAAAGAAGTGTCTAGGTCACAAGGAGCAGCCTTGAGAGGCTTCCCAGCTCCAGGGGAGCTCACTGCCATGCAGCCAGGTTGCTTAGCAGGGAGAGCTCAGAGGTGGCTCCCTTAGGCTGTCATAGTTATGGGGATAAAGTGTTGACTCACTTATTTAATTAACAAAATTAAATGCCATGGGAAAGGTATGCATGAGCTGCCTTGTACCCACGACTTTCTTTGCCCCTTGATAAATGAGTCTTGGAAAGCCCACACTCTGTTCATGTGTAAATCACATGGTTGATGTTCCAGCCTCACGTGCACTGATGCTCACTGAGCTATTCTGCCTCTTTGTGGCTTTTGAGAGAACAGATGGGAACAAAAGGAATTCTTGGCCCATTTAGGGCTCAGGCCTTTACCTCCTTCAGAGAATGAACCAAACCACCACTAGTTTGGTTTAGGAGTTGAGTGCATCCATCACAATTTCCAGGCTTATTCTTTCAATATATTCCAGACCAGGTACAAACCTTTTCCAGCTGAAGTCAGTAACAGTTCTATTCTTAAATTCAGTCATGCAAGGACTCAAAATTGCATGGGGAGGAAAATTTACTAATTTTTTTGTTTTATTTCTTGACTAGTCAACCTGCCATCTGAAGTAAGTTATTCTTAACATTCAGTAAAAAGGAAGATTCTTTAAGACTTATTTCAGCACAATTCTGCTGGCAATGGAAGAAGTAATAGAGCAAGCAGTTAACTCTCACAGAAACTGGAGTGCCACAGAGTGTAAAGTACTAAAAACCTGGGAGTACTTGAGTATGGGCAGGCAAGAGTGGGTTATGCTAAGGAGGTTCAATGTTGAATGCCCATAAAACTAATCCATTGTGTAAAAAAGCAGTTGATTTTTCACAAACACTTTTTCTAGTAGATTATGAAAATTCCCTTTTCCCCATAACTAAGAAAAAAAAGTAAAGTATAGCTGCATTTGATCATGGGTAATTATACTATATCTGTTGAAAACAATTATCATACCTACATTCAGAAAGAATAATGCTCTTGTCAACTGCTGTAAGAAGATGCTCTGATGGCTCTAGAGTTATTGGCAAACATGTAATTATTGAACCAGTGTATATTTTAATATATATAACTTCCTATTACAAACCTTTTTACCCACAGCAAAATGTTGTGTCCATACTAGGTAAGACCACCTTACCCTCCCTTTGACCCAACTCACTGTTTCATTATCTGTAGAGAGCAATGACAGGGGGTTGCACCTGCTCTACTTATGCAATACTCTCCCTTCTTTTCTGGTTTTCCTTTCACCATCGTCCTTTCTCCCTAATGCCTCTCTCTTTTGTCTTGTTTTCACAGTTCTTAAGGAAGATCTGAAAGAGTAAATGGCAATACTCTTGTATTAAACAGTGTCCCTTTCCCTGATCCCAGAGAGCTTGCAGTGCTGCAGAGCTATGAAGGACTCACCTCAAGGAGGACCATCTGTCACAAAGCAATGAGTCTGCTGCCTCCTGCCTAGAGCAGAAGGTTGAAACCAAGCAGGAAACAACCTGGAAAAGCCACAAACCTGAGGGGATGAGGAACCGTGAAGGTGCTCCTACATCATATGCCTGGTCAAGAGAACTTCAGTCCTCTCAGTGGCCCTGGTAAAACTCTTCTCACAGGGGGACAGGAAAAGCAGCATACACAGTAGTTCAGCAAATGGTACCAAGAAACCAAAATAGCAATGCAAGGCAGCTGGGGAGGTTGTCTCCTTCAAAAAAAAAGACTCTTTTTGAGGGGTATTTTTGGGTGGTAAAGAATGTTTTCGCCAACAGATTTCTGGCAGCCTTCAAAGCAAGACTGCGTAAGTAGGGCATGGGCTGAAGCATTCTTGTGTCCCAGTAACTCTCAACAGCTATAAAAGGCCCCTGGGCAATGGGCAGCTGGATCTAACACACAACAGATTGAGCCTTCAGAGGAACCTCTCTAAACTACCATTATCTGTTCATACATTAGCCTATTATTATCCCCACAGAGGCACATGCTTTTTTTATTCCTTTGAAAATATTCCTGTTTTTGACATCCTGTGCCCGTGTTGGTTTTTTTTTTTTTAATTCAAAACTTTATTAAATCCGTACTACTTCAAAAATATTGACAAAACTTCCCTTAAAGATGTCATATAAGCAGGAGCATTAAGTATACCACCATTGAAAATTGGAACACTGAAGAGTCAAGAAGCTAGGGAACCACTATAAAAAAACTGTCAGGGTTTCCAAAAGTGATTAGGCCTCATTGTCTTTTCCATACTTTTTTCCCTTCTCCGGTTCCTGATTTCAAAGTTACACCATAGAGGACAACAGATTTCCTGTTATAGTCTTTTTTGTAAGCATAAAAGTACCACAGCTACCTAAAGAAACATAAAACCTCTGTAATGACCCTAATGTGGAACTGCTTCACCCTTCCACTGGCAGTGACTGAAAGGGAAGAGCAGAAAGAAATACATTGAAACATGCCTCTTTGGTTTTAGCATGTATTTTCTCTATCTATGTGGAATAACCTCCTATTGTATTCCATCTTGTACTCTGATTGTAAGTTCTCCATGGCAGGAATCATTTTCATTCCATGCCTAGCAAAATGGGGTTCTCTCTATGATGGTTCCAGTTCAGGAGATATAGGGTAGGATTCTTAGGATTTAGGTCATTATAATCACAATCATGCTCAGAACTGTAATTATTTACTGGCAGATGCTTCTTCCTCCATGTTATTTGATATAAAGACCTCCCTGCAGCATCATGCAGAAGCTGGCATTGCATAACAGAGCATCTCTTCTGGGTAGGAGGCATGAGGAAGATGAAGGATAAAGGAGATTATTCATTTTCTAGTAGGTAGATGTTAACCCACAGAGATTCTATTCCCACCTATATGACTGCACATGGCTGCCTGGAAATGTTGAAGTTTCAAGTGTCAGCCTAGTCTTGGGCTCAGACTTGGCATTTCCAAAGGGAAATCAGGACATGGACAGATGGGAAGAGAGGTAAGACAGAGCCAAGAGTCCAGAGAGAGGGGAGCTGCCAGTTAGAAAACAAAACCTTGGTTTAACTACATAAAAAAAATTCTGTAATGCTTCCATCTGTCTTCCTCCCTGTTTTGTAATTTTTCCACATTAATCTTTTCACCCAATATGGGGCAACAGTGTACTTCAGAGCTGAAGTCTGGTTTTCAGCACTCCACTGAAGAACCAAAGTAAAGAGCCAGGGATATTGGTGACTTGGGCATTGCTTAGCAACAGTGGAAAGATCACAACTTAATTCAGTTGCTTTTCCCTGAAAAACAAACAAACAAACAAACAAACAAACAAACAAACAAACAGAAAAAAATGAACACCCACACTACAGAAAGTCCACTTCTGGTGTTTACCTCTTTACTCTGTTGTTCTGTTCCTTTTAATTTCATGTATTGGGTTTTGCCCCCAGGCTTGTTCTGAAGTAAGCTTACTAGAAGTCTCCAATTTGTGATCTGGTTTATTCCAACTAGGGGCCACTGTCTGGAGAGTGTGCATAATATTTTGTAGCACAGCCTATCAGAGTATTTAGGCAATTTGAATTGGAGGAAAAAAATTCATATATCTTAAAACCACCTAGCCATTGTATGCTGGCCAGAAGAAAATCCAGACATGCTCAGTGCTATGGAAAGGGACCTAGTTGGACCTAGAACAAAATCTGCCAAAAGAATGTGGGTGCAATCCTTTCTACCCCCTCCTTTTTACCAGCACAGATACAGCTACTGACACATTTGTTAAGCTCCTGCTGTCAGTTGTCATCTGGAGGAACGTCCCACTCCACTGACAGAGGGAGCTTAAGGAGACCAGTCTCCTAAGTTAATCATCTGAAAGAATTGCCTCAAGAGGAACATTGTGAATACTTCCTCTGCGTGACTAAACTCATGGCATTCATTCCAGTTAAAATGAACATGAGAAATCCAGACAGGATTTTGCACTGGGATGTAACCAGGACATTATCCACAAGAACAGTTGAAAAAAGCTTGAGGAAGATTTACAGGATTTTTTCTTTATGTTGAACATCATTAACCGCAAACTTCATGCAGCATTTTTCACTGTCGGATCTAAATGTGTTTACGAAATAAACCTTTGGGCAATTGGTGTCTGAAGAGAGTGTTATTGTTATATCTAGTGCATGGCAAGCAAAGATCACAAAGCATGTTTCAGGCTACACTGAGAGTGAGCCCTCCTGATTTCCAAAGCATACTGCCTTGGTATGAAGACCATTTTATCTCTGATGAGCAAAACCAACGTGAAATTTGAAACATAATACATGATTTTCTCTCCAACAAGAGATTCTCAGGTAAACAAGAGCTTTTAACACACAGTCTTTGGAAGGAAAAGCAAACTTCCTGGTAAATTTAAATATTTTAAGCAACATGCCTTGGCTTAACCAAGGCTATGTTAGGAGAATATGTCTAGCAAATTTCAATGGTCATTTTGGCAGTTCTGAAAATATTTGTGAAGAAGAAATTAATTTTTGTATTTTTTTTCCAAAAAGCCTCTGAGCCATATGGAATGACACTAATTCATTTAGTAGTAGTGATTAGACAAAGATGTGTTCAATGTAAGATCGTGCTGGAAAAAAGAAACAAAACAACACTTAGTTCACTGAATGTAACAGCATATATCGTGTATGTTTTACCATAGTTAAATCTGTCAGCACAGTGACTTCACAAGTGTCACTGTTAAACCAAATCATTATGGTCACTTATCTCAGGAGTTTCTGGGAGCAGAGGAAGAAGGTCTAAGCAGAGGCAGGGCACTGAAAGAAAATTAAGGCACAACGGAGTCATGAGAACATGACATGATGGAAAGATCCAAATCATATAGACAGTTATTGGAACCAGAAGAAGGTAGAGTTTTACAGAGCTTGATGGAAAGACAGGAATAAAACTATGAGACAAAAAAGCAAAAGGAAAAGGGACATTTCATAAGAGTGCAAGTCTGAAACAGATGGTCCTTTCAAAGAGAAACAAGTCTAGGAAAAAAGAGGGTGAGCAGATGTTATTGATGTTTCATCTGAATGATCGCTATTACTAAATTCTTCACCAAAACTAGGATTGATGGGGAAAATTACATCATCATCGAGGGAAGGAATGTGTCATTACCAGAGCACACTCACATGTCTAGACAGGCACTTGGGTAGGAAGAGCCAAATACAAATTTGGAATTCAGATGGAATTCAGAGGAGTCAAAATAAGTGAAGCGGAACCAGCCATATAAAGTAGATAGCTCAAAATGCTGCTGGACAGAACTGACTCCTGCGTCAATGTCATTGCAAGAGTAGAACTGTGGGGATGCAGAAAGGGACAAATTAGAACACTTCTCTGCAAGTAGATTTTTTACATTTCTGATGCTTCATTTCCAGTGAGAACAGTAAGTCTTAAGCACACACTTGGGATTCACTGTAAGGAGTTTTCAAGAAAACGAGACATTTTAGTCTCCTTTATTTCAAACTGTGAAACACATAGGGAGATTTTTTTTTTTCTGTCAGGGCCTTGACACTGAGAATTCCCTTCTCCTTCATTTCATTTTCCAGGATTCTTCTCTCCTCATATTCTTCCTTTCCAAAGGCACAACTACTCCGAAGGCTTTAGAGACTGATTCAGCACTGAATTAGCTGCTATAGAAAGTTCAACATGAAGTGTTCTTGAAGTAACAAACACAAGTGGGACTGTCAGAAACTGCTGTGCCTGGAACTCCCCTTCTCTTTTTAAGCTTAGTGAGTTTCACTATCCCAGAGGAATTACTGACTGGACTTCCTGACATCCATCCCTTACTCTCCTTCTGGCCATGAAGAGCAGCATGAGAAGCCTATGCAGACTTTTGGTTCATTCAATTCCTTAAGAAGAGCCATATTAATAGAATCAGCTCCCTTTTTCTGGTTTGACTTTAGTCAAAACTATGAGCACAACAAAGCACATGCCATAATTCCAGTTCTCTGCAACAAACTTCCTACCTCTTTAGTGAGGATTCAGTTGTTTAAAGCAGAAAGCATATTTTACTCTTCCAGGATATCAATTAGTTGGTCCCTGACACCAACACACTTCTCATATTATTCTTCTGTTAATTATGGAAAAAATTGCAATATGACTCCAAAAGGTACACAATAGTTTCTACCCACACTAGATTTTTTTCACTAGCTGTGTTCACTTTTTTGTTAATTTGAATCCTGCTTATAGAGGGCAAGTATTGCTAGGGCCCTTGGGAGATAACAACTAATAACAACAAATCCAGCCAGGCACTGGCTGGATTTTTTTAGGCTACAAACAGGATTCAGTTTTTTATTCTCGGAGCCCAATCTCCAGAATGTGTCACCAACAGCAGCTCTCTTTACTTGCCAAACATCTTTGCTGCAGGACCAGGACATCACCTTGTGACTAAGCATGATTCAGACCCTCCCTCCAAACCCCCACTAGTCTGTAGCAGAAGGATCTGCAAAGAACAACAAGGCAGTAGCCCCGTTAAGAAAGATCACTCTACTGAACCTCGGGTCACATCACATGACTGGTCCTAATCTTGTGGCAGAGGAAACCAGACTCCCATGCCCCATAAGAGTAGGTGAGTTTAGCAGAGAACCACACACCCTTGAGCTTGTTGTTAGCAGCCATATCACTGTATCAATTGAACTCATATTTTTTTAAGAGACAAATTACTATTTTTACAGCTACTGCTCACAACAGGCTGCAAAGCAGAATAAATGTGGGTTAAAAAGCCCTCTCAGACTCTGCTTCTGGTAGGATTGGATCGTCAACACTTGCCACGCTGGGATCAGATTGCTCACAGACAATTTCCCTGTCTTGTGGGATGTTTATAAGGACTGTTACATTCTCCTGCTTGAAAACATCATAAATGAATGGAGTAAATGATTAAAAATACTTCCAGAAGTGTCTTAACCCAGATAAACATAATGGGAGCTTTGCAATGGCCTTCAAATAAGGGAGGGATTTCATTAATTTCATTTTCTTTTCATTCTTTATTTAGACGGAGTGTGGGAGAGGAAATTAGCGGTCAGCTAAGAAACCTGAATTATCAAAATATATGAAGTTGAATGTCTTTATTATAGGGAGTATTGGCTCTTGTAGTCTGCTTATAGGGAGGCTTTTTCTCCTAGAAACAAAAGATGGGGATCAGAAAAAACCCCAGCCTCTCAGTCAAATACAGATGCTTCCTGGGTGGTTTCCTCAGTTGTGTTATTTAAGCATCAAGACAGAATTTATGTTACACTTCAGCACATTTCTTCAGAACCTTTTTTTTAGATAGAAGTGGTTGGTATAGAATTTGATTTGGATGATTAAAACACAGTAAGAAAGGGCAGCCCAAGCGAAGAGTTTTGAGAAGGGGAAATGCAACAACTGTTAGAAAACAAGTCATGCATCCTCCCAGATGATCTTCTGTCCTTTCCACACATGTGCACACAGAGAGAACACAACTCACAAAAATGGAGCACTTCCATGACTGTACAAATCAGTCTCCTCGAAAGAAGTAGAAGGGTGTAGTAGAAGGAAGGCAATAATTATTTGGACTTTCTGAATGAAGCAATGAAAAGTGAAAAAAAAGTAGTAAAAAAAGGGGAAGGGAAGGGAAGGGAAGGGAAGGGAAGGGAAGGGAAGGGAAGGGAAGGGAAGGGAAGGAAGGGAAGGGAAGGGAAGGGAAGGGAAGGGAAGGGAAGGAAGGGAAGGGAAGGGAAGGGAAGGAAGGGAAGGGAAGGGAAGGGAAGGGAAGGGAAGGGAAGGGAGGGAAGGGAAGGGAAGGGAAGGGAAGGGAAGGGAAGGGAAGGGAAGGGAAGGGAAGGGAAGGGAAGGGAAGGGAAGGGAAGGGAAGGGAAGGGAAGGGAAGGGAAGGGAAGGGAAGGGAAGGGAAGGGAAGGGAAGGGAAGGGAGGGAAGGGAAGGGAAGGGAAGGGAAGGGAAGGGAAGGGAAGGGAAGGGAAGGGAAGGGAAGGGAAGGGCAGGGAAGGGAAGGGAAGGGAAGGGAAGGGAAGGGAAGGGAAGGGAAGGGAAGGGAAGGGAAGGGAAGGGAAGGGAAGGGAAGGGAAGGGAATATTGCTTGCTGGGCTTTTCAGAAGATATTAAAAAGAATGGTGGTGTCAGTTCACACTGATTTCCAGTGAGAGGTGGCTCCCTATCTTTCTTAAACTCTGCTGGAAGTCCAATCTGAAAAAAAGAAATTCCCAAACATTACCTAATGGTATCTATTTCTATCTAAGTCTAAGTAGATGTCTTTAATTCTATTAGAGCAGGGTAAGGACTGTTCACTCCTCTTCATCTCTCCCCAGTTGTGTCACACTGAGATTTTGCATATTAATGTACACAAGACTTTTTAACTCATATTTTGAGGGGGCAGCATGAAAAATAGCAGTATAACTATTTCGAAACATTTTCCTAATGTTATAATATTAAGATTTGTAAAGTTTTTTATGCCAGGGAAGACCTTTTTTCTTCTGTTAAACTGAGACAGCCTTCTTCTGTTTTCTGCTGTAGAATAGCAGCACTGTCTAAGACAAACTAAACAGCACTTCCAAAAAATCATGATTTTTTCAGTTTCTTAATATGACTGTAAATTAAATTCTTCAGATATGTCTAAGTTTCTCAGAATTCAGAGCCACAGTAAGGGTTTTAATCCTGATAGCAGAGTAGTCAGCTACAGGGACCCTTGAAAACAAATGGGCATGCTAGACAACAAATAAAATACCATTTTGCTCTGATGTGTACAACCCTCCCATCTCTGTTCTTATATGGGAAGTATTAACATTTTCTTTGGCTTGAGGTACAAGACCTAAAGAGTTGACATAATTAGAGCTCTGGAAACTCTGCCTGGAAAGTCACTAAGGGATGAAAGGTAAATTTGAGTTATAAACTGGATGAGAAAAATCTGGGAAAGGGCAGAAATCTAGAGATTTATAAAATGATATTATATGGCACACTGCCTGAACAACAAACTGATTTACCATAATGCTGACAGAAGTACACACATTAAGGCAGTTTGACTTTATAAAGTAACTGCTATTAAGATGACCTGGCTTATACTATGAAATGGCATAAATTGAAAAGAAAATGTTTAATCTTCTCACATAGATCACTTATACTTCAAGCATAAAAAAGGTGGGGACAGACAAATCTAATAGATTAGTTATCAGCTGAGAAATCTGGTGACTCATGCAGGAGCTAGCTATGTAGATCTTCATAAGGAAAGAGGAAAAATATTCCTATTTCTTTTTTTTTTGGGTTGGTTTGTGTTTGGGTTTTGGTGGTTTTTTGTTTTTGGGTTTTTTTTTGCTTATTAAAAATTTATTTAAATTAGAGGAAAAAGTCATGCAAGGACAGGACTTTGCTTATGAGTTTCAGCTTGATAATATGTACTGGGAAAACTTTCAAGGATGAAGCAGAAATAGTCCCAAGTGTCAGAATACTGAGTAGGAGGTAAGTGGCAATTTAGAGCTAAAATAACTCATTTTTTAGACACATAGGCATCTTTCATTGGGGTTCCAAAAAAGAGCTATTGTTAAGTACTGACTGTTAGTGAGTTGATAGAAGTCTTGCTCTTTATATGAAGTACAGCATTTGAAGACCATACTCTATGCCACTAAGTCTCCCTGACTTACACAAAGTTGATTTAAATGATTGGGACTTCTAGTGTTCCGAGAAGAGACAAAGAATACAGGCGTGTTTAGTTCTACAACTGAAAAATAAGTATTTCAGAAAGTCAAAACTATATTAAATCATGGCCAAAACTGCAGCATTTTTCCTCCTGAATTTTTACAGATGCTGTTAGCATCTCATCTTAAGTATAGGAATATTTACTTGAGTCTCCACAGTGGCCAAAACCAGATAATTTTGCATTTCTATAAGATCTGAAGGGCAGTTTCAGAATATCACATTTTATCACAATTAATGTCACACACAAGCCACTTTTTTGGTCAGTTAAACCTGTTCTTCCTGTCTCTCAGGAAAGCTGGGTAAGCAGACAGGAAGGAAGTGGTGCTGTTCCAACATTTTGTAAACAACAGAATTGACCATCATGATTCAGGGTCAGACAGTAAAATGGGCTGATTAAATTAAGGCGTCTTGGCATTCTGGTGTTACATCATTGGATGTCTAAGACCAAGGCTCCTGCACAATTCTTGCCTTGTTAAAAATTAGGAAGTACTGATTATTATTTTCAAGCCTAACTAGGAAGAGGTCAGAGTCAAAAAAAAAAAAAAAAAACAAAAAAAACCCCAAACAAACATGAGAGACAGCTTGGAACTTGAGTCCCTGCCTCAGAGCTCTGTCTCTTGCAAACCAGGTTGTTAATACCCACGGGTATCCATCAAACAGCAGCAACACCCCTCTCAGAACCACTGACATCCTCTTTCCCCTTCCTCAATGCCTCTCCTTGAGACTTGCTCCAGAACCTGACATCATAGTTAGAACCTTTTTCCATATCAATTTATTCAGGACCACTTTTGCAACCAAAGTGCCAAACCATCCTCTATATTAAATCTTCTATTATCTTTGGCACTATGACATTGCCAGCTGCAGCCATAAGTAGAACCATCCTGCAGGAAATTTCAGTTGGCATCCCATAACTCACTAACCTCAGCAAGAGATCAGTGGGTACCACTCCAGAATCTGGTGTGGGCTTCCTATTTCCTTCTGCGTTTGGTGGTGCCTCCCCTGAGCATCACTAGGGCAATAAAATTTTTCCAAGCTGTGCAAATTTTGGTGTCCTCACTTCAAACACTAAGGACTTTGAGAGGTTGGTTTGCTTACATCCTTTTTCAGTAAGTACAGAAATAGGATGCTGTCATGGCCTTGGATCCATCACCTCCTCCAATTCCCATACATTTTGTGCTCTCTCCTTATTCCAAATTGACATTCCATCCTGCACATCAGAAGACAGAGGAATATAGTCAAATTAGGAACTTTGGCACAAAATAGTATGGTATTTATTACACTGAAATTAGGCAGCATAGGTTTCTCAGTTTAAGGCATGGAATCTGACAACTTTAATTCATTATGAAGTGAGAGAATAGCTTGCACAGTACAGGAAAAGTTTTACATATGGACTAAAAAGTGATTCAAATAGTAATAAAAACAACAGTGCTTTCCCAGGATTAGAAGCCAACAAGCAAGTTTACAGGGATGGGCCAGCTGTCTTCAAGCATGTAATAGCAGCAAAGAGCTTAAAAGGTGGGAAACGAAGCTTATAGGAAGAGGTAGATGCTCTGCTGAGGTCCTGTGCCTTGCAGAATCTCTTCCTGTCACTCTTCCTTCCCATCATCTGTCCGTGGTCATGTCTACCCCTCCAGCTAAGATTGTGAACACAGTATTTGTGGTCACCCATGACTTTGTCTTTGCCAGCATCTTGAAAAAATGCTTCCTCAAGACCTCCTATTCCAGAATTTTAGCTAACAAGATTGTGCAGAGGAAACCCACTGAATCTCTCTCGAAGAATATGCAGGAGAAAAAAGAAGGCAAAAGAGAAGAGAAAAAAAAACCATAATGTGGTTTTGAAAGGCCCAGATCCTTCATACTGCCATGAGGCTCTGCAGGACTTTTCTAACAGCTCCTTCCTACTCCTGGTATATCAGGGAGACAATGGAAAGGCTGAACACAGTCAGGGCAGGGACTGCTTGCCAGGTGTATAAAACATGAGCTGCATTAACCTAATTTTAACATCATAAAGGATACATGGCAGTTATTAGGTGCTCAAGTACTCTGATTTGGACTAAGCTTTCTCATCAACTGTATGGTGAGTGGCTTTGTTGTGTGCTAAATGTAAGCAGAAGTCATTAAGCCTACCTACAACTATTTCTGTGCTCTCACTTCCTCATAACCTCTAAAGGTATAGACAATAACATAACAACAATAACTCCAGACTGGCTGTATTATTAATGGCATGGATGGCAATGAAGGGAAAGTTTTTCATACACTTGAATTTTAGCAATAAAAAATAAATCATATTATCCTTAAAAGCTGCTGCTATTATAGTACCTGGCAGCCCCAAGCATGGGCCAAGATTGTTTTGTGCCAGCCACCGTAAAGTTTCTTTAAAATGTTACTGTAAAAGAAGTCATATTCCTTCTTTTCTGCTACTTGTCACAGACAGTATCAGGATACTACAGACAATGACATAAGAGCCTAATCTACCACAGAAGATCTTATATTTTAGTCTCAAAGAGATGATTACTTTACATTTAGAGGAAAAGTTCTCCACATTTAAAATTTTGTAATGGATAAATAAATAGAAATTCCATTTACTGTTTTAAAATTAAAAGCACTAAGCTGCTTAGACTGCTTATACTTCTTCAGGATCTGCACAAGTATGCCCAAATATCACTGTGTTCTGGATTTAATGTGTGACATATTTTGCAATTAGCAGCAATAACCCACACAATACAGCACCAGAAGACATATTCAGATTAAGGCCAAGGGAGAAGGTGCAAAGAGAGAGCAATGCAGCAAAAAGCTTTGCAAGTAATCTACTCAACAGGCAAATTTCCATAATTCTGTCAATGAACCTGGAACTTAGGTCTTTCTTTTTCATGTGAGCAACCTTTGCACTGGCAATACTGTAAACCTGCTTCACTTTTCTCTTAACAGATGACTAATCACATCAAAAATCTAAAAAAGACCAGAGGGAGGTAAATAAGGTTAGTTTAGTTTACTAGATGAGCAAGGGGAAGCAGACAAGCAGAAAAAGCCAAAGGAGAACTAATGGCAGGAGAAATGCAAACCATTCAGAAAAGCCTGCTGTTTTACTGAGAGCAGTACTGAGCCTTGGGGGTTCCTGGTATTCAGCAGAGATGATGCAATCTTTAAATGTAAGTCAACTTTGCTTCCCCACTAATCACACACTCCATTAAAAAATAGCTAGGGGGAAAAGCCCTGGAAGCAAATGAGATTGAGGCAAGCAGCAATTTTCTGTGGTCCTTTCTGAACTACTGGCATATATCCTACTCTCCTTCAAAGGAAAGGCTACCCTTCCACCAAATCAGAAGTTCCCAAAATGATAGTTCAATGCCGCAGGAGGTGACAGCTCAGTGGAGAATGATAAGAGAACTAAGGACAGCCAGAAATGGCTCACAAAGTGTTGTTGTTCCTGCTCTGACCTGCCACTCTGCATTTATATTTGTATGGTCCTTAACACAAAAATAGAACCTCTGAAAAGTTTTCCAAGTAGTGCCATTCCATGTTATAAACTGTGCAAAGAGTTATTTTCCACTAGGCAGTCATTCCTCTTCTCTCACTGCTAGGCTTCAAAATATATTTTCCTTCTGGGGGGGATATATGATACAAGCCATTTGCAACAGAACAGCATGGAGTTGAACAGATTCTCAGCCTCATTTTACCTGAGAAATCTTTGCCCATTTTGTGCCACCACAACTCACTGCATTGTTGCAATTGTTCCTTTATAAGTAAGCAAAAAATAGAGCAAAATATGAGTGTTCATTCATTCATTTTTATTTTTTTTATCACTGCTTTGAAAAGAAATGAACTTTTATGTGAAGAAAATAAAGTGACTCCAGTCATTTCATGAACCACAGTCTATGTCTCAAGGAGCATCTTTGGATCATGGGGTAGGAAGCATTGCTGGAGCAAAGCCTCACAGCTATTTCTAAACCAGCAAGACAGCCTGGTGGAAGCACTATTCCCACAAAGGCATGGGGTTTCTTTATGACCACAGCTAGACTGCTGCTGCTACTCTATCTTAATTACAGCTATCTTGGCCGTCTCTCCAGTGCAAACACACTGACAGAGACCATTAACAGTGTTTCTTCCCATTAACACCAGTGGGAGATGCACAGTCATAAAGTCAGATCAGGTAAAGGTCAGAGAATGCAAGCTCCAGCCTTCTAGACAAAAGGAAAATGTTATGCTTGAGTTGGAACTGCTGCCTGTAAAAATCAATCATCCATTAGCTCAGAGACTGTCTCTGCCTATCTTCAACTACACACAGACATTTACATATTTATTGAGAGGGGACTTTCCTCATCAATACACCTGCTCAGCCTGAAATCAATAACTCAGTCTGAAGTCCTAAGTAACAGTTTGTCATCTCTACTAACACACATGCTCAGTTCAGATGACATACCCTCTTTAATCATGTCCTAAGCACAACTCTACTCTATTGGTTTATTTGAAAACTAAAAATATTTGGCACAGTCTTCACTCATTCCCACATAAAACCGAGGAAAGGAATGAAAACCCATTGTAAGAAAGGATAAAGCAACCTTTGTTAAAGTTTGCTCTCTGATGCTTAATACTTAAGAGCTTTGGATCATCTTTGATGAAAGGAACCTGGCTCGTTCGTATTTTTGTTTCACAAAGAGTGGGGACACAAAGTATATTCTCCCTGAGGAATTTTATCAACTGAAAAAAAGAAAAAAGGAAAATAAATTTAAGAAATTTTGCAATTTTGTTAAATATTTCCATTTGTAATTTAGTGGCAAGATGTCCCTCTCCTATAGGAGAAGGGATTCTCAACCAGAATGGAGAAAAACTAAAAAACAGCTGTTGTTGTCTTCTCTACCACAGCCACCTACCTCCTCCCCATCCTTGGTTCTTGACACTTTCTCCAGCCACTTATAACCCCTATTACCAACATCCATCAGCTAGTGAAGCAGCTCATGACTCTAAGAAACTAGAAGAGAACCAGAAGGGCCAAAAAGAAAGACACTGCCTTCTCTAAGTAATAAAGTCTGCAGAGAAACAGGGGAGAAGAGGAATAAGGCAAAGCAAAACAGAAGACAGAGGTAAATCCTCATCATCCTAGTCTCTCACTGCCCTTCTGTAAGCAAATACTTAAAGCCAGCAATATTAAATAGCAAACAGTTTTGGCAGTCAGTTTCATCACCACCTGCAACACACATTGCTGTAAGTGTATGGGATCTTCAGCCCCTGCATTCTCCTGCCACATGAACAGCCCCCAGAGCTACAGGGCTGGGAAAATCCAGTTATCCAGTTCTTCAAGATCCAGGCAGATTCAACAAGAACCTCAGGGCTATCCAGAATTCCCCTCCACATTCACCAGAAGGTCATTGAACTGGAGTTGCTCTGAAACACATTCTTCTTTGCAAAGGAGGAATTTTTATTCTTGACCAACTTCTCCAGATTTAGTAATTTTCCTACATGTCGGTTCTTAGACAAACATCAGGAGCAGTGAGCAACACATGCTGTATTTCATGCTAATTTCAATTCTCTTCCACTCTCTGATGAGGTTTTCTCTCAAGAGTTACTTTCAAACAGATGAAGCAGATGACAGGTCCTGAAGTTGCTTGAATGACCTTATCCATTGTGTTAGCTTAAATAGGCTAGAACAAATTAGCAAAAAAGCAGCTGTCCATCTTTTTGCTCCCTCTAGTGTGGATCAGCTGGAGGTATTGCTTTCTGTATTGTAACTTCAGCTTTAAAGACTATTTAGCTATATGAGAATTTTTGTTGACAATTTTTACTTTAGATATTATTAAAAATTAAGGCAATACAATTACTGTGTAATAATTATGGTTAGTACTAGTAGCACATCTAGTTGAAAAGGTTGGCTCTGCTTCAGAAAGGCTAGACATCTATTTTATAAACATCTTTGACACCACATAAAACATAAGTTGTGTGATCACAGTTTAGCAGTCTCCCAGTTCATTCTTCATGGCTACTAGGGAGAATAGTTGAAACCTGAACCAAATATGCAGGGTGTAAAAGACTTAAACAACAAGAAACCTAGGCAATATTTCCCATTTACAATTGCTTTGATTTTTCCAGTTCATCAGAGACACTAGTGAAGGGGAAGTTTCCCACTTTAGTGATTTTTCTACTGTGAATGCAATAAGGACTTTCTGTTTTTAAGGCATTGGTGAGATAGTTTAGGAATCCTCTGGGGTTTTGATGCCAGAACTTCCTCTGACATAAAGAGAAACTAATGGCTGCAATCACCTTGCCTGCAGCAGCATCATCGATGTTTTTAAAATACAAGCCTCTGGATATTTTAAGGATCACTGAGTTTCTATTTGCAAGGAAGCAACTTATTAACAAGGATAGGGGCCTCAGGAGTGGATTGATCTTTCCCAGAACTGAAACATTCTTTGCAGTATACATTTCATTTCAAATTCATATTAGGTAAAACAATTACTGACACTCACATGCTAGAATTGATTAATTTCCTCTCCCCTCTGGCTGAAACTTTACATCACAAAAGATTGCATAGCATCACATCACTAGCAAGGTAGAGGAGTATTTTTATTTAGTCACTAGAAAATAGAATTTACATGCAATTTCAGAGAGGACTGTATCTGTTTCCCTTTCTCCCTTCTGTTCAAAAACTACTGAGTGAGCCATTCTTCCTAATTCTCAAGTATGATGGGATCTTTCCCAGGATCTAGACTTTGTGCATCACTTTGAGTCCTCAGATTCCTGAAACACTCAAAGGACACAGCCCTTGCTCAGGCCCTACTGAAGGACTCTCTGGCCTCAGATCATTCTATCAGACTTTGGTAACTACAGTGAGAGTTCAGCTGCCCAAACTCCTTTTATACTCACTGAAAGAGACAGGCAGCTCCAAAAAGGTAGTTCACAGGAGCTCCTTAATCCTGCCTGTTTCTCACATCAGCGACAAAGAAAACCAAAGGAATCGATTGCTATGTCCTGTGCCACTAAGACAGTCTATACTACTAGACAAAGGTCTGCTTCCCAGTTTTTAAGGGCCACTCATACACACCTTGGTTGTCTCGTGGTGGAAGTAGGGCTGACTGGACATTAGCCCAGTTCTGTTCTTTATCCCATGCTTTGTTTTCCATGCAAAAGAAGGCCAGGCAAAAAAGTGGGAAGGAGTGTGGCACCATGCTACATTCCAAGACATTCCCAGCAAAATCCTTGGGGAGAACTTGGCTCACTAAAAGAAATGCCTCTGGTGCCATCCAAGAAAGAGATGCAGTTTCATGCAGCTTCTTTCTTTCCATTTTTCTGTTGTGACATAATGTATTCCTCTCACAAACAGTTTACTTTTGTACTGAAAAGAGAGACTGGACTGCTTTATTCACCTCTTTGAAGATAAAAGCACTGCAGGTTTCATCAAGGGCAGAAGAGAGCTCTGGATCTACATCCTGAAACTCCGTTTAAACCCACAACACCAACTGTGAATGGAATCTCGCATGGTCACAACCATGACAACATCTCCAGGGGACAATTCCAAGCTCCCCTCCAGAGCTTGGTGAGGTGTGGTCACTGTCATAGGGGTCAGCACAGTATTAACTCACAGCCTCCCCTTCCCTGTCATTCCAGCAGAACCAGGGCTGTCTTAGGTCAGTGTGAGCTCAGGTATGCTCACTGTGTACACAGTGAAGGCTACAGTGCACACAGTTCCTAGGCAGAATAACCTTTACTCTCTCTCTTTGTTTAAAGAGAATGCAAAACCAGCTGGCTCCTTGAAGCAGACTGTGTTTTAACTCTGTTCCAGTTTGAGGCAAACAAACCAGAGTATTACTCATACTCATTATGAGTGCTGGGATGCTCTTAACAAAATGAGCTCCTTAAAAATGTATTAAAAGTAGTGGGGAAAATGCCCTGGAAAATTATTAAAGATCATATTAACTTCCCACAGGCAGAAGTTTAGGAACACTGAACAGATTTTTTTCAAGGATGGAATTCTTTCCAAGATACTCTGAGGACTGTTCTGGAAAATTGTTTTCAAGACAACATATTTAAGTTTAAATGGAGCTCAATTAAACTAAATGGGACATACATAGATAATGATCTGCAGACACTATTCCAGGGACTTCAAAGTTAATTTCTAGACTCCACCCATAAGTAAAGAAAGAATGTATATTGCCAGGACTAAGAAGTATGTCTCCAAATAACACAGAGGGGAAAAAAGATAGGCACTTAGAAGAAGTTTTTTTATCCCAAATTTAAAAATTTGCTTTTCATTTAACAGGACTGGGCCAGGGGAAGCAGCATAGGGCATGCAGACCCTGCAGATTGGTCAGGGGCAAGGTTATGCAATAACCCTACACTCTATCTTGTATTTTCATTAAGCATCAGTTTTTTGAGGCCTTTGCACCTTTTTATCATCCATTCTCATTTTAAATCCTTGTTCTCTTGCAATACTGAATTTTATTGGTATGAAAAGCTGTGTAATTTATAAATCCTATGGTGGGCAAAGTACAAACATTATTCTACTTTGAAATACATCCACGTAAAATGCTTCTCGAGGAAAAAGCCCAAATTGTACATCAAATAAATGAATCAATAATCTGCTGCAGAACCTTTATAATTACTTTTTTTTCTGTGCTGTAATAGGGCCATATTAGGCTTTATGGTCATCATTAATTATTAAAATAGTTTTCTGCACTAGTGTGCATCCATACATAGCACCTGCAATATGGGTCTTTTCAGGTCAGTCTTTCCCATTGACTTGTGTCTGTCTGGTGGCTCTCTGTCTAGCCCTCCAGGATTCTCCTGGGATTACCAGCAAATGCTTTACAATGTTTTCCTGGCTCATTGCTCAGTCTTTCTGCTAAGTCCTTAAGTCTTTCACAATCAAAACCAACCTGTCTACACTTTATTAAAAATGCCAGGGAGTTTCAGCCATATTTATTAATTAAAACAGCTGTGCTTTCCTCCAGTTATACAAGCACAGCTACTTAGAATTTTAATACAAGACTTCAAGATGCACATACACCTTGTCACCAGTGGGACCCCACTCAAACCAGTTTGTGGCAGTGGCTGCTCTACACACAGGTGTTTGTAAGCATGTCTTAGCTGGCTACCAACAGTATTGCTGAGTGACCTGAGGCCCATAATAAAAGCTCTCAGCATTCAAGACATACAAAAATCAAAGTTGTAAATTCTCCCAAGATGAGCAGTCCTTCCTTTTCAGTGCTACCAAAATATAAATTCACTTTCCAAATTATATTGGAAGTAATTTGGTGTGTGAGTTTGTTCAAGAAACTTTTATAATAATTTTTTATTATAAACTCACATCTTTTAATCTATATTTTTGTAACTTATAGAAATTACCTTTGTATTTGATTTTTCCCTTTTAACTGCTTTTCTTTTCAGCTGCTGTCTGGCCTCCTCTTGTCTACAGTGAGAGGAATGACCTCCATTTTTTAAGATCTGGGGGGTTTTTCATATCGACCTGGCTGCTTATTATTCCTATTCACTTGGCCATGATTCTTCATAAGAACAAGTCCAAGACATCTTCAGTATTTTGGTAGGGCTAATACCATCAAGATCCTGGTTTGTATATAGAAATTGAGGACATACGTATGAAGCATTTCAATTTGTATGCATTATTTTCTCAGTGCTCAGTGATACCTATATTTAAGAACTAAACTCATGTAAAAAAGAAATTCTGAAGATTCTGCAATATTTTTAAAAGTAGACATTTTTATAAGGTATTAATTTTGTTCTTTCACATTATTAATGTCAGAGGCATTTGTCCATAACGGATCCTAAATCAAATTTTTGCATTTGTGATGCATTTTTGCATCACTCCAACTAAACAAAAAAGACAGGTATGACATCTTGATAAAGCATGAATTAGGAAGGGAGTTATTTCTTTGGTAGTTAATATCCCTTGAACACACTCATTTAGTATCTAAACCTGCACCATTTGTCCTTATCCTTTTCTGACTCAACAGATTTTTATCCCCAAGGAAGAATTCCTGAAAAAATAATAAGCTAGAAAAAGCAGGACTCATTTTAGATCTATGGTTTTATTAGCCACCTCCACTGTTCTGCAATTATCACGTCCCCAATTCCCCACTGGGGTGAAACATAAGAAGCACTTAAAAGTACCTAGCAACAGTAGAGAACAGCTCAGGACAGGGAGTGGGGAACAACTACTCCAAAAGAAACAAAGCAGTTGCTAAATAATTGTTCATGTTGTAGGTCACAATACTGGGTTTACCACTTCCAACCCTATGCAAAGCTCCACAAAGTCTTTAAGCACTCTAAAAAGCCATTCAGTAGCTTTTACACCTCTCAGCTCTGACTATCATATTGCTCATGATGAACCCACAGATCCCCTCAAGGTTGGCAGGTTTACTTGAGGTCTCCCATCATGAAGTTGTTAGGAGTGATTCTGCTTCACAGAATTCCATGGGAAAGATCACGATCGCCTTTCATGCAATACTCTTGAAAAAAATTGCATTAACTCCTTCACTAGACCAGCCTAAAGAAAAAAGTCAAAGAGTCTAAGTTTCCTTTTCAGCCTAAAACCCACACATGTTTAAACTTCAGTTGCACTGTAGAACACAGCCTGATTCTTGAGTGCATTGGCCCTCACACAGAGTAGCCCACAGCTGTGCAAAAGTAAGTGCAGAACATCTGTACAGATTGCTCAGTGTGCTTTGGGCACATCTTGTACTCTGTAGTGGGCATCCTGATCACTGAGACATTGAGAGATCTGAAACCATTGCAAACAAGGAGTAAGATGACACAACAACATATTTGCTCTCTCTTGCCTTGTTTTTGTTTGGTTGGTTGGTTTTGGTTTCTTGTTTTTGTTGGTTTTGGGGTTGTTTTTAGTGGTAGTTTTAATTTAATTAGACTTTGCAATGCTAGGTTTATAGGAAAGACCTCCTAAATATTATCCTTTCCCTCTGTGTATGCTAGAGGCCTGGATGTAACTACATGGAGGAAATTCCTGTATATAGCCAGGTACATTAAAGAGAGAATGTTGAAAAGGATGAACCACTCATGTAATAATTTAAATAAGATCATAGTATGAACTACAACCTGCAGCAAGCACAATGCTGCTTTCATGTGCTGTTTTGTAAGACACCTTACCTTGACTTTCTTATTCTCTAACTGGCACTGAGAAAAATAAATTCTAGTTCACCACAATTGTCAGAGATTTTTTTAATTTACTCACCATTCTTATTAGACTGTCGATACTAACCCATTCAGGCTTTCCAGCAATATTATCAAATTTCTAGTAAAATTACATAAAGATACATAAAAAACTATGTGGAATATAAATTCTAAGTAATTTTCTGTCCCTGTTCAGGGGAAGTCATGACCTGAAAATTCAGCCTAGGTCTGAGATTTTTTACTGCTCAGGAGTGTGCATATTTCAAAAGCTGAGAAGAGTCAGAGTCTATGAAAATTAGGGCTGTAATATAAAACTGATGAGCTCAACTCCCATGAGGCTGCAGTCAAAGACAGGAAGTATTCTTAGGGTCAAATCTTTAAAAAAACCTGTTAATATGACTTGCTTGGTTAGCTTATATCAGTTGCCATTTACTCTGAGTAACAAACTCAACATGTCAGTTTACAGGTACAAGAGATTCAGAAAAGTTTCTTCCATTCTAAAACCTGCTACAGTTTGTAAAATACTGCCCATACTGAAAGTAGGGAATATAAAATTCTTCAGCAGAGCCATTTATTTTTGCATAGGAGTATATAGTGACATTAATTTCTGTTTCAAACCAGCAGTTGCTACTGTCTCAGCACATGAAAGGATAAGAAAATGAATGGGTTTTTCACCTGCAAACTTACTGGTCATATTATCAGAGAGATGATACTCTGAGTATGTTCCTATTTGTGCTCCATCATTACTGGGTGAGTGGGGTAGTGAAAGCAAAAGGCTAGAGCTTTTCATTTCTCTGGCTACAGAAACTGCAGTACTGTAGGTGCCCGAAGCTGATCTATGCACAGACTCTGTACTTTGATGAATACTTTGCACTGGGAAAGAGTACACTTAGAAAAAAATCTTAAAATTCTTCTTTTTCAAAAGACAGGTTTCTGATAAAACCTGCAAAATTCTTCTAGTAATTCCTAGAGAATTAGTGTATGACACTAATTCTCAAAGCTAAAACATTAACTTTAGTTATACTAATCTAGGCCACATTCCCATTGTATTCCCAGGGCCCTCATAATCTTCAGAGTTCTCATCATGGCACTGTCTCTGGAAAAAGGGAATAATGAGTAACCCTTGTGCACACATGTGCAACTTTAACCCAACAAGTCAAGGTCACACTTTTTCTTGAACTGATTATCAGTTTTGAATTCCTTGAGGTTTTTTGTATACCCACTTGAGAGAAGAAAATATATTCCAGATTTGAGAGGGGTAAGCACCATTCCCTTGCAAGCTGGTATAGCCCAGCTCAAGACTGGTGTAAGTGAAATTGTCCACAACAAAAGCAGTTTCCCGCAGCTCAGGCAAGACACCTACCTACCACATTCTCATTGCCTCCCACCATTCTTTGTGACTTCCTTGGAGTGGCTACAGTGTCTAGAACTGAAGAATACACCTCAATTTACAGGTAAACGAAAGCATGGATTGTGGAGATATTTACAGTGTGTATAGCAGTAAATCACTTGGACATAGTTTCCACAGTCCTACTTCTTGCCCATCCTTTCAATCACTTTTAATACTATTTTACTAGCACAAGACAAGTCAAGGTCACATTGAAATTATGGCTGGTTGCCTTGGATTTTCTCTGTGTATAATCCATATAAATTCCAAATATACCAACCTACAGGAGCATGACAGGAATTTATTAATAAATAAAATTACTCAGAGAAAGGGCATCACTTGTTTTCTTTCTTATAAAATGCCATCACTTGTATATGCTAACCCCCAGTATAAAATAACTTCTTCAGACAATTAAAGGCCATGTATTACTTTACAGACTCAATATACTGCCCTTGCCCATTTAGATATTTGCATATTTGCCTTGCATATATTTTTAGCAAGAGGTTAAGGAAAAAAAAACAATTTTTTTTCCAGCTGGTATTACTCTTTTTTTAAAGATATTAAGTTTGCTATGGGTTTTCTGTTCTTCATATCAAATTAATATTTATGAGCTATACAAGAGGAGCCAAAAGCCAGGCAGCTTTATTTAAAATGCAGCTTTTTGGAGAGGAACTATCACTTAGACTGGGTATTGAAGAACTTGAAACTTTTAGAAAATTATATTTAGAAATTCAGGGTTCCCTCCTGATTCATGTCATGATTCAGGTCAATCATGAAACCAATTTAATGTAAACTCCAGGAACTGACAATGGGAAACACCATTCTCACCTAAAAGCCATACCACATAACTACGGGGAAATGTGCATCTGTAAAAACTTGAGTTAAAATGAAAAAAAATTACAAACATAATTTCTCTGACTTGTCATACCACTGATTAATGTTGATGCTTTGAATTAAGTCAAACACACTTTTCAGGGCCTTCTTTTGGGTGAAAAATCACAAAGACAGAAGTTCTAATAATCACCATCTAACCTCTGCTGGCACAAAATGTGTTTTCAAAGAGTTTGGCTAAAAACTTCAGGTATTTTTCAAATAAAGATATTTTGCTTTGGCTTTGCTAACACCACCTTCACCATATTATTTCCTTCTATAGGTGTAACTAGGGCAGCAACAAGGCAATCTGTGCTAACAGTCACTACTCTCTGAAACCATATCAGATAGATTTCTCAAAGGTCACAGATAACTAGTGTGAAATTGTTATCTGCCTCTCTCTGGCTGCCACAAACAACTGTGCCATATAATCTCAGCTGTAAATGAACCAAGCTCCATCTTAAGACAGGGCAAAACACTTGGCATCAGTGGCACCTGTTCCTCCACTCTTAAAAAGGAATTTGGAAAGCACAGAAGGATTGTAAGTGTGCAGCTGTGCAGCCCACTTATGCTGGACCAACATACCTGTCGCATTACTGAGAGAGAAGGCACTTAGATTGTGAAGACTAGAGATGAAAATATGTATGTCTGGTGTGGGAGACATGAAAATATGTCTGGTTTCTCATTGAGGTTTTTCTCCTTTACCTTTTTAGTGCTATAGGAAGGAATTTATCTCATTCTCCCTGTTCTGCATCACCCTGGACATTAGGTCTGATCCAAACTTAGTAGGAGAGCTCAAGGGAAAGGGACTATTTGCATCAGCCTGGCTTCTCTAAGAAAGATGCTCTGAAGAAAGGTTATTGAACAGATGCTTGATATGTTTGCTATCAAAAGTGAACACTTAAACACAGAGAGAAAGTATAACATTCTCCTTTCTTTCCCTGCAATTTTCCACATCTCTAGCTTGTCAACTGCACTCACATTACCAATTTAATTAATCAATATAGTTCACAGTGTGAGAAGCTTTTTTATAGTAGGGGATCAATCTGTTAATGGAAAAAAGGCATTTGGAGAGGTATTATGCTTTCAGAGAAAGAATAGGATGATTTTCTAAGACATAAAAACAGGTTTCTGAAAAACAGCTTGTAAGGAAATACTTGTGGTTGACTATAAAATGTATGTCTGCAGCTCACAGATAAGGCCACCAACTTTGGACCTTGGTGGTTGACGTTCAATAGCAAAAATATTTATTTTTAACACAAATGACCTCATAGTATAGAACACAGACAAAATAACATTTTAAAATTGGGTAAAACAAATTGTTTTCAAAAAAGTAGGAGAGTGGAATACATTTCACCCATCTTTGAAGTAAGATTCTCCATCTCACTTCAAAATTTGTGACTACATAAAGTTATTCAGGTTTTTAGAAAAGGGATGTGACCTGATTAGACAAAAAGTCTTCTTCATAAAACTACAAGATACAAGACAAATAACTTCACTCTCTTCCCTATCTAGTATTGTTAAAATGAAAAATGCACTTGACTAAATCACTTCAGATGTCATACAAAGGTAAAACTGACTATGTCTTCATGCTTCTACAGAAGTCAGATCATTTTTATTTAAATATAACTCCACTTGCAAAAATTAACACTGTGCTTCCCTAGCGCATGACATTTAAACTCTGGACACTGAAAACTTATTAGAAAACATATTTTCCTTTTCAAAAATGTATTTTTGAACTGAAATTTATCAAATGTAAATGTAGTACAATGTTAAACATTACCTCCCAAAGACTCCTACCATTTTAATCTGGCAATCACAATGTTACATAATTTATATAAATGTTGGTACAAACTGACAAGTACAAATCTAAAAGTTAATACTGAAATTGAATTAAATACAATCCTGTTTGAAAAGGAAGCTCAAATTAATAAACTTGATCATGTATGGAGAAGACAATTGATTCAGCACTAATAAATACAGGAAGCTGGAACAAATGCTTCCCAGCGGACACCACCACTTCACTAACCCCACTGGAAGTCCACTGTCATTACTCCATTTAAAACAACTTCTTAGTTCAGAAAAGCAAAATAGTTTCAACATCACTTTTTAAACTGCATTTAGGAGACCATGGTCTGTTGGCATACTAGTGGAAAGCAGTTCAGATCTCAGGATATTAAATGAATTTTCATTACAGAAGAGGGACATTTTTTAGAAATGTTTTTGCCATGAAGACAATCACTCTCCCTTCTCTAGCCTTTTATTGCATATTCAAGTGGATTTTTAGGACTTCATCTACCCATGGCAAACAAAATTTTGCTGCTGGACACTGCTCTGTCAGTTCCAAATTATGAGCTGTAGAGATCTGGGGAAAAAACATGTGTCTTTGTTGTTCAAGTAAATGAAGACGTGCTTGTAGTTCACAGGCTACGTATTTTGTTTGCATTTCCCAGCCTAAATATCAAGTCAGGTCTGTCAGTAATCATAGCAATTATTGAACTACTGCTTAAAAAATGTTTAAATAGAACATGAGAATATTAACAAGTCCTGTCCCAGGGCTTTTGTTAGATGAGAGACTGATGAAACCAAGGATCACCTTTGAGCAAGGCCTCCAGTGACCTCCATGGCTCCTAATTTCAACTGTCAGTTCTATGAAATGAAAACCACCAAGTGTCACAAATGGAAGAATACAGGATAGTGAGCAATGCTGAGAGTTTTGGCTGAAAGATGGATGATTTCTCCTAAGAGGTGGAGCAGGATACGAGGTGGGAAGTTTACAGCTTTCAAAGGAAACTGAAAGGAAAAGGTGAGAGTCTACCCTTCTTTTCTGCAAAGTCCCATAGTCAGCTCCTTTGCAACAAAAAGGTATGGTTAATAGCTACTCACCTTATACTGGCTGTATGCTGAAACCACCCTGCAGCAGTCAGCTCTGATTCCTAAAAATGCAAAGGAATTCCATTTGTTCTTTCTCCTATCTGCTGGATTTTTTTTGGGGTTTCATTGGTTGGTTTTATACTTTTGCAGTAGGAATTTTTTCTATTTGCTTTCCTGGGCTTTGGCTGAATGTATTGCATTTTTAATTTCAATTCTGTTGCTTGTTTCATTACAGCATGCACACTAATAGATTTATTTTTGCGTTACACTGCTTTTTACACACCAATTAAGCACACCAGTTATATAATACCACATTCCACATGCACAACACTTCAAGAATGATGCTTTTGTTCTGTCTTGATATCTGCCAGATATTCTTACAGGAATTTTCCTATAAACTGCGGACAGCATCAACATGGATGGAATGAAAGTTAATGAAGTTAATGCATATTGGTTGATGTGGAAAAGTTTCAGTAGCGGGGGGGAGCTACAGAAGTGGCTTCTGTGAGGAGAAACCAGAAGCTTCTCTGATGTCAAACAGAATCATTTCCAGCTGGCTCCAAGACAAACCAAAGCTGAGACAATCAGAGATACTGGTAGCATCTCTGTACTAACATATTTAAGAAAAGGTAGGAAAGCTGAACTACAGCTGAAAAAAGGAAGTGAGAATGTGTGAGAGACAAAGGTTTGCAGACTTCAAGGTCACTGAAGAAGGAGGGGCAGCAGATGCTCTAGGTGCAGAGATTCCCCTTCAGCCCATGCTGAACACCATGATGCACACCATGGTGTAGTAGGCAGTTCACTCCTACAGAAGGGAGCCCATGGAGGTCCACAGAAGAGCAGATATCCACCTGCAGCCCCTGGAGGACCCACACTAGAGCGGGTGGATGCACCTGAAGCAGGCTGTGACCCCATGGAGAGCTCATGCTGGAGCAGGTTTTCTTGTGATCCATGGAGCAGGACTTGTGATCCATCCTGGAACAGCCTGTTCCTTCAGGACTGCACCCCATGGAAAAGATCCACATAAGAGAAGTTTATGAAGGACAATGTACCATGGAAGGGACTCCACAGTGTATCTAGGGAAGGAGAAAAGCAGAGGAAAAGTGTTATCATATGACTGAAAACCCCATTTCCTGCTTCCCTGAGCTGGTCAGGGGGGAGGAGGTAGAGAAGTCAGGAATAAAGTTGAGCCAGGAAGACGAAAGAAGAAAGAAAGAAAGAAAGAAAGAAAGAAGAAAGAAGAAAGAAAAAGAAGAAAGAAAGAAAAGTAAGAAAGAAGACGAAAAAGAAAGAAAGAAAGAAAGAAAGAAGAAAAGAAGAAAGAAAGAAAGAAAGAAGAAGAAGAAAGAAAGAACGAAAGCAAAAGAAATGACCGAAAGCAAGACACACTAAATACTCCCTATCACGACCAAAGAAAAGCCCGAAAGAACAGAAAAGACCCTCACGCCTCCTCAACCTCCCGCATCCAGTCGCACTCCATCCCTCACTCCTCCCTCCCTCCCTCCAAGCCCTCACTCCAACTCCCGCCTCCCTCCGCTACGCAACCATGCCGAGCCTACCGCAAGAAGAATATGACTGTTGGGAACTGTTTTTGTTGGGTTTTTTTATTCATCATTATTCCATTCTTTTATTATTTGTCAGAAAAATATAAAATTCTCTTACCTGAGTTGAGGTTTTTATTCCCATGATCGCAATTGTTGAGTGAGCTCCTTAATCTTACCTTGTAATAGCTTTTTGTATTTTCTGCCCTGTCCTACTAAGAATTATGCTTTTTTCTATCTCTCTATCTGGCAGATATTCTTACAGGCATTTTCCTATAGACTGTGGACAGCATCAACATGGATGGATTGAAAGTTAACAAATATTGGTTTGCCTGGCAAAGTTTTGGTAGCAAGGGGAGCTACAGAAGTGAGCAATTGCTAGAGCAACTTGGTGCATAGCAACCCACCACATAAGATTTACTACAAGAATAAAAAATATCATTGTCTAGAGTGTTCCTATGTTCTGGGTTGTTCAGGTAGATGCCTGGCACAGATATAGGACTGAGTAGCAGATATACAAGTTAACAGCCAGAGCTGATTAATGGCACTTTGAACACTAATTTCTTCTTAACTAGTTGCTCTATTATTCAGGTCAGTTGAAGAAAACCACAGGTATGATGTGTGGATCCTATTTCTTGTAAAGTAAAATGAAGGAGAGGGAAAACTTTATGTTCAGTGCTACCTGGAGCAGTTCAAGAACATTTCAACCCATCAAAAAAAAAAAAAATAAAGGAAATGCAGCATGAAGTTTTCCATTTTGCTGAAACAAAAATACTTGACATGAAATCTCAAATAATCTCCCAACCCCCTTCAAATGTACTCCATGTGAAGGAGTTTATTTTTTTCTCTTAATGACACTTTAGGGACAGGCTGCCAAGCCTATTTGTCCCACCATTTGCAGTTTGCATGAGGTTTCAACATGCTGTTAAGTTTTCTGGTGGAGAACAGTTTGTTTCCTTTCTTCAGTGAGTTTCCTTTCTGAGAACATGCTGCACTCCCACAATTAGAGGAGCTGCAACCCTCACACAAAATTATGGGTGATCAATATTTCTTAAAAATACCAAAATGAATACTCAATACAACTTAAAAAGTTATATCTAGCATAATTCAACAGGGCCTCTTACAACAGAAGTCTAAGAAGTCAGAAGGCAGTTTTGGGCTATACATTTGTAGAGTTTTGTCAACTGCCTAATTAATCCCATCACTACATTTGCAAGCAACAGTTCCACTATATATTATCTGAAAAAAAATACCTCAAGCCCTAAAAGCTATTTAAAAGATGCAGCCACTTATCTAGTTCTGATGACACTGTGAACCAGAAGAGGGGGAGGCCTCAGCCCTCCAAATACTCTCTTGATTCATACTACTGCATAATTTTAGTTTTTATAACTTTGTCTTTGAAATCTTCTACTATAAAAAATTTTAGTTTTTTTTTTTATGGAAAAAAAAAGAAGCAGCTTAATTTTGTGTTTCCACTATCACAAGATCTGAGCCATAGCTTTCTAAAGAAAACATAGGAGCAATAAAATCAGGCATTATCATATTCAAAAGACACTAATTCACACAGAAGAAAGGAAATAGCAACAGGTGAAATATGTCCTTTAGAATAACAACTAGAATTAATCTTTCCCATAGGACTCTGTAATATATCCTCATTGTCTTCAGTGAAATATGCTGTTATCTTCATATATGAAATACCTAATAATTGTAAATTACTAGATTTTCACAATGCATTTACTTTGAACAGATTATTAATAATCTATTCTGCATATGGGACAACTCACTGACAGCATATCAGAAAATTATCCAGATCTATTATTTCCTGTCATAACTACTTTCTTCTTTTATTTTTCCTTTCATTTCCCCTTCCCCCCCTTCCATTATCTATTGGCTCTTATACAATAATAGACAAGGTAGAGTTTTATTTTATGAAGATTGTGTATGTCAGGTTACAACCCAGAAGGAATTCCCACAAGCAAACTATCTTCATAATCAAGCTTTTCATTTCCAGCATGCATAAAGAGAGATGGTGTTCTTCACTATTGAGGGGAGTTCAGGATGACCTCTTTCTGGAACTGGAAAACTATTTACCCAAATGCATCTTTCAAAGTTCAATAAGAAGACAAATAAAATGAGGAAAGAGTTCTAGGTAAGACGTTCCAAACCAGAACTTGTCTGCATTGCCATTTACACTTTGGATTGGAAGAGGTATGAATTAAGGATGACTAATAAATTCAGATTGATACTCCTTATAAATAAAAAGAGACTTATTTACATTTAACCTAATTTGAAGAGGAACTGAGTATCTTCAGGTCCTTCAAGCTTCAACTGAAGATGAAAGATTCACTGTTCACTGTATCCATAAAGAGCAGTTGCACCAATCTTCTAGCAAATTTACAGAAAATAAAACAACTCTAATAAAATTCTGTTTCCTTACAATACCATCTTTTTCAATGAAAAGTGGATGAGACTAAAAAATCACAGACACTGAGGAACAAGTAATCTACAGCTCATGTGATCAGAATTTTAATAAAAAAATTAAAATACTAAATATCATTAATTGTGTTTTCCAAATCAACAAAGCAAACATGAAAAAAAAAAAAAGAAATGCACTAACATTGCTCAGTATTTCAGTTAACAATAAAGTTTTTCTAGTTTGAAAATAGTTTCATTTAGTCATCTTTCCTCCTTCAGTTTCTGGAATTTTAATTTAGAGATTATATTTTCTATCTCCAAATGAAAACTATCATCCTTCAGTAAACATAAGCTGACACTTCATTCTGATGAGGATCATTGAGATGTGTTAGCTCTTCCTTGACAGTTTCTTTTGAGAAATAATTTTGTTTACCTTTGTTTTGTTATTAAAGACATCCTTGAATTTGATCACTATTTAATGACAAAGATGCACATTAAAAATCTGCTCCAGTTTTAGGATAAAACTCTCTGTTAATCCTTCAAGACTTGGCTTCTTGGAGGGAAAGAGCAGCACCAACAAAAACAGCAGTTCAATTCCACACAGAGCGTCCCCATGGTGTGGAGGAGAGGCAGTACACTGTTACAGCAGTGTGATGGGAAATTAATCAGTTTTTAGCTATGAAGCTCACAGATATTGTCATATGGCTTGTCTGTGAGCTGCATGTATGCTGTACAGCACATGAAGTTCAAGGTACCCTTCCTGCATACAAATTACATCCATGGAAATGTTTCCTCCTTTTGAAAGCACATAAACTTCAGCTAAATAAATGTGAGAAACCTCAAGTGGATTTCTATTCTACTTTGTGAGCTGGTGAACTGGTGAACTGGTATCTTGTGCAGTGTAACTGAGCCAAGGTAACCAAATACTTTCAACCCATAACATGGACACAAATCCAGTATCAGACACAAAACTACCTATAGGCACACTAGTAGACATACTAGGCATCCTAAGGTGTGAGTTCACAGAGACAGCACTGTGATGTGACCAGGATTAGATGTTTGTATCTGAAGGAATAATCTAATCTTCTTTGGTCCTATGGAGAGAGGAATTTCTGGAACACAATTCACTTCAGCCCAAGATGGATATGCAATACACTACATGAACCCTGCCCTCAAACTGTCTGCTCATTGGCACTTGCTGCAGACAGCTCAGAGTGATCTAGCTCAAGGCAAAGTTTAATGTTATAGATGTCTAAGGTTAAGCAAAATGAATCCACACCACTTCATGTCTCAAAAATAATCTAAGACACGAACTTTGTTTATTTATAAAGATACAAAGTCAAAGAAGAAATTCAAGCACAAAACTCAGGAGAATTTTATCCCCCTTTATGAACTCCCTTTTTAGTAGTAGTTTGTATATTAAATAAGCATATTTTTTGTAGAAAATATGTGCATGGGTCACACTGGCACTTTTTGTGGCAACATCAGAGAATCCCAGAATCCCAGAAAATGCTGAGTTGGAAGGGATTGATAAGAATTATAGAGTCTTAGCCCTGCACAAGACATCCCTGATTATCACACCATGAGCCTGAGAGCATTGTCTAAACCCTTCCTGAACTCTGTCAGACTTGGTGCTGTGACCATTTCACTGGAGAGCCTGTTGCAGCACCCAACCCCCCTCTGGGTGAAGAACCTCTCAGAAATATCCAAACTAAACCTCTGCTGACATAACTTCAGGCTATTCCCTCAAGTCCTGTCACCAGGCACCACAGAAGGCTGATGTCAGTAGAGAAGAACTCTTCCAGTACTATTTGAAAAGATACCGTTACACAAAAAAATTTTTAAAAGCTTTCTGACACACATCTTAGCCTAACCCAAGGACTACACCCCAGAAGATCCTGTTCTTAGGGAAATTGCAAACTACTGCAGAGTGTGAAAGTCTGTGTCACCCTTGATCACTCTGAGTGCCAGCAATGTCAATAGACACTTCTGTTGAATTAAGACATATGGTTCTGACTAACAGAGCTACCATTTCAACTTTAGCAATATCATGATTGTTCATTTTTTTATTCTCAGTAAGGGACACAGCACAGAAAAGACCTCCTGTGTGAGCTAGGGACCTTCAACCAAGCTCTCTCGTTACCATGATTTCTAATGCTCAAGCCCTTCAGGGAACATCTGACTACACCTGCTGATTCATTCTGACAGATGCTATCAATTCACTGCACTTTTTCAAGGGAAGTGTTGCAGGAGTAGCTTTAGGCAAACAGGAGTCATAAAGAGTCCTATGTGCAGTGTAGCCAGGATAGGTTGCTCTCTCTTAAGTGATTCATTCTTGACTACTCCCCTCACAGATCCTTGCTGTTGCCTATATATGTATGTGTCTATCCACCTCACCAGACCATCTTAACAGATATAACTCTGCTCTTGGTGTGACCCAGGCACCACAACCCAGCATTTGCTGCAGAGAGACAACCATCCTTTGATAATAAGTCAAGTGTTAAGTAAACATAACAATATCACTTCTGACCAAAGGCTGCAGCACAGGCAGTGTCTCTCCAAAGACAGAAAAGACTGTAAGGAAAGCCAAGGGGAACTTTTAACTTTAGGAAAACCGGGATGTAGCTATTAGATTTCAGAAAAAAGAGCTGCAGCATTCTTGAATGCTAAGAATAGAAAGCCTTTCTCTTAAGAGCAGCACAGAAAGAGAATGCAAGTCCTCTGTCGATGGTAGTCACAATTTAATTACTGCATCCCATGACTTGTGGATTAAGCACCACATCTAAATTGCTTTGCATTTCCTCATGGCACTCATTTCCTCCTTCTTTTCTCGACTGTGAAAGAGAAATGTCTTTACCCATAGTCAGGACTGATCCAGAGGTCCTGCTCAATCCCCTGATTTGCAGACAATAACACTGCAAAAAAAAAAAAAACCTTACCACAGTTTCTCATGTACCTGAAAAATTCACTGAATTCCTAATAGCTGGGCACAGTGTGGATAGAACTGGTGTGCTCAAAGGATTACAACATACAGAGGAAGCAAAATTGAATTCTTCAAGCTAGGTTAGTCAAAGCTTAGTCCAAAACATCAGTTCCTAAACTACAGAAACAGGCTACAATCCCTGTTGTGACAATCAAGAAGTGCAGACAGTCCCAGATAGGGACCTTCTGCCCTTAGCTCTGCAACAGTTCTACAGTAGCACCCCAGCTGTGTATTCCTGTGGCAGCACAAGGCACAACCTGACTCCCCAGGCACTTACTTTCTTCTAAGCTATAGTCAGACAGCTACCAGTGCCTGAGCCATCTTGTTCAAAACTAGCACAACTCTGTTTTTACTAGATTCCCACTCACAGCTCTGCCTGTAGGATTAAAGCTTTGTCACACCAAAGGAGCGGGGGGGAATCCTGTGACATTTAAACAATGAGCAAAGCCATGAAGAATACCTAGTAAGTAATAATCCTGTACCAGCTGGAGGGATGCTCTCAGGTACATATTATGATGTAACAAATATTTTTATGCCTGATTCAACAAATAATTCTGGGACACTCTCTTCCACAACTAAATTACCATTACATGGGCACTCTGTGAAATATGAAAACATATTTTAAATTTTGTTTTAATACTTATAAAATCACTGAAACAGTGTTATTTCTAATCCAAATATATTATTCTGTAGCAGCCCTGGATTTGCACAGCAGAATGTCAAAGCTTTTTCATTGCTAATCTGAGAGGTAATATATTTCAACTAAATGATCTACCAATATATATTACAAATTATTAGTTGCCAATTAGATACACTAGTTAAACAGATAATTATATGTTTCAAGTAATAAACCTGTACTTTGACTTGCATTTACAGATTAATTATCACTTCTGGAAAGTTTCTAGAAACTGAGCATTCAAAGTCACAGTAACAAAGTAGTTTTGATCCCGTTCTTTCTCACCCTTCTTTTATCCTGCAAATTTTATTCTCCACACATGTTCCACCCTAATGGGGAGTATTTATCCTCTCAGAAACACATATATTTTTCATTATGGAGAGTTCTGCAAATAATTTCTTTTGCATCTTAAAAATACAGCAAAATAATCCAAAAATCTTCTTATCACCATGAACTTATTTTTTTAAGATTACAATTCATCCTGTTCCAAGGGCCTGGATTGTAAAGAGCAGAACTATTTGGTGGCCTTGTTGAAAATGCTTTGTAATCATATGAAAGTGTCATTAGGAAAAGGATTTGAAACCAGTGTGGACTGAGAGAGCAACTAGTGAAATGTAAGAAACATTCTTCCATTAAATGGAGGCTTCAAACCAAAATGCAAAATCAGAATTCTGTTCCTACACAGCACTTTGAGGGCTTTAGTTATGCACTAATTACAACATGCATTGAAACAAAAACAAAACACAAACCCTTTAAAGTCATTCACTTTGAATTCTTGCCCTCTGGACAGCTCTGTGGCAAAGATCAGCTCTTTTTCTGGGAGGCCAGTGACAAAGGACAGAATTTTTACCCATGACTGAGCACATACAAGAATGGGTTTTGGTCTATTTTATAAATTCTAGAAAAAGTCTTTTATAGGTTTCTGTGTGGCGGTGAGCAGAAGGAATGCTGTTCTCTGAAATCCTAAATGAAAGAGTTTTTAATGATTTCTGCTGATGAAAATTCTAACATTTAGTTATGTCTCAGGACCCACAACAACATAGATAAAATACGAACTCTGAATCTTATGATACATGGGAATTATTGGGTGCCTGTGATGTCTATTTTTTTTTTCCTATGTAAGGGTGAGGGACCAACTGCAATTTTAAAAAGCAAGAAAACCATTACTAAGGAAGCAGATCTTACAAACTGCATCCTTTGTACCAATAGTGTGGGCTTCACCAACAGCTTTTGGTTTTTAAGTTTATTAATGGAGTTATCTTATACATGATAAGGTTTCCATATTTAATTTGGCATGACCTATTTACTTAAGGAACTATTCAACCAGTATTGGAATGAAACATAAACCTATCCATAGCTTACTAGAAGATCCTCCTTCATCCATTAGCCATGAAAGGCATTGCAACCATTTAATGTTCTATTTTCCTTATTAAAACCAGAGATAGAGAGTTAGAGAGTTATATAGTGAGATAAAAGATAAATAATATATACACCTAAGTCACATATGAGAGAGGGTTTTACCTTCAGAACACTTTTCTAGCTGGGAAATACAGAAATCAAATAAAGTCATTTGTTTTGTGCTACTTTCTACAAGAAATGCCCTTCTTCTGCTCTGAAATGCCTTTCAGAATGGTAGTACAAGCCAAACTGAATTGCAAAATTTGAATAAGATGCTTTTTAAAAAATTATGTCTCCTGTACAGTAAGGGCAGCCCTAGCATAGGTTTGCACAGAGAAAGAAATTATTTCTCATCTTTCACTCTTATTTTACTGTGTTTATTCAATATTCCATGGAGGCAAGCCAATGATTTTCCCAAACAGAAACTGTGAAGGAAATCAGCTCTGTGCAACTCAAACTTTCTGTTAAAATATCAGTGTTGTTGAGCGTTTGTGCAGCTTTTGAGATGCCTTCTAGAGGGCTGATAAGGGAATAAACTGAAAAAAAAGATAAGCTGGAATCCACTATGCTTCATATATAACTCCTTCAGGAATGCAGCTGACTGTTCAAGAACACAGGATGACAGAAAGAGTGAGCACAAATTCCAGCTTCAATTCACTCTTGGGCTTTTACTGTCATCAACAGCAGCATCACCATTTGCTTGCTGTGCTGTGCACCACATCAGTACAGGGTAAGGAAAAGAGCCCCACAAAGCTTCCACTTCCAGCTTAAAAGTATCATTTTCATGTCATTTCCCAGAGGATATTTTCTCCTCTGTTTTCAGAGAAGGATTGTGGAACACTCCTGATTTACAGCATGTCCTGCATAATAAATACACATGCAGCTGGAGTTCCACAAGATTACAAACAAGCACTATCCAACACTACTCAAAAATCAGGATGTGCCAGAGCACTCAGGAGAACACCCCTCTCCTTTCCTTCATCACTCACTGACACCCAGCACTCCAGACTCTGAGGAGGAGAAAGAAATACAAGTCTTTAGTCCAAAGAATACTAACCTTTAAAACACAGTCAACATAGCAAAATTTCTATGTCAAAAGCTACTATACATTTGATACAATATTAGATTACCTTACATGATATTAAACAGGGAATTTGTGATCCCTTATCTAATATAACCAAATTTCCATTTTAGGCCATGCCAGAATAAACTATGGCTCCCTGCTACATTTGTCAACACAATTCATTTCTCAATTACTCTTCCTTTAGACTCTAAACCTCTAACTAGAAAGCTCTTAGATGGGCAACTAGCACAACAGATAAGTGGATTTTATAAAATTATTCTTTTTTTCCCCTTACTTAATTAAAAAACTTGTTAATAACCTGTTACTAAGCAGCACAGAAGTGCCTACACCACTAGCTAAAAACAGGAAAACTGTATTCCTTTGCAAGTTCATCACTTTGTATTACCTTTGTACCCTATCTTTGTTTCCTGTATTCTCACTTGAGAATTTCTGTCTGCCCTTTGTGACCGCAGCACACAGAAGGCAATTTTTAATAGTATATTTTGCAAGGTACTGTAAATATGCATGTTCCAGGAACCTTAAAGTTGTTAAACTGAAGGGGAAAAAAAAAGGCATGTAATTTTAAACAATTAAATGCCCTTTTTTGATGCACTGTTTGATACAACATAAATACAGCATCTCCTGCCTACTGCTAGAATTTGCTTGAAATTCAGGGGTTTTGAGTTTAACACCTTCGTGGTGTTTGTAGAATAGTATTTCTGCTGCAATATTTTTTTATTTTCTCTAGCTACAAATATTTTCTGAAAGAAGCAAGAAATAATAAGTTTTAAAACATAAAATCCCACTGATTATCATCAGAGATGAGCTATAAACTGACAACTTTGAGACTTCTTAAATAAAATATTGCTTTTATAGTGGAAAGCACAAGCTGACTTAAATACAAGGGAAACCATAAAGTTTTCCTCTAATTCATATGGGTAAGTCAGAGTGATTAATGCATGCTCATGAGAAGATTTTGAAAATCTTGCATAAATATTCCTGAGAAGAAACAACCATGTGTTTTCAGCCATAGGCCCTTTCTTTCATGCTCTGCTATGATTCACAGCTGTGCATACCAGCTGAGAATACTGGTCAGACCTTTGGTTACAAACTTTAAGATTGGTCTTGATGATCTTAAAAATCTATTTCAACCTGATGATTCTATGAAATTGTTTCAAAGACAGTCACAAAAATGCCAATATGTCCATTCCAAGTCTTGAGGTGCTCCTAAAAGCAGGCTGGATCTTAAAAAGCAGCCAAACACCTAGATACTAACTTTGACATATATAACTTATTGAATGGTTAGGAAAATGCAAGTGACAAATGTATGGTAATACTACACTTAGAGCTCCTCCAACCAGCAGCAGGAGCAGTCTGCTTCTATTCCAATCCTGTTTATTTCAGGAAATATTCAGTTGGGTCAAAAAAGAGTAAAGCTTTTGCAAAATCAGGCCATGACACATTTTATAATTTTGAATGAAATCCTGACATTGTGTAAATTTGTGTTTGCTGAGAAGTGCTGGCAGTATGACTTACTGGGAAACAAGAAAGCTGGGACCCCAGAGTCTGGAGAGAAAAGGTTTTTTACTTATGGAAAGGACAAGTTGAGGATAAACAGAACAAGAATTGACAGGCATACCCTTAACTTCAGTAAAGGGTCTTGAAGTACTCTACCTTTGCTACTTTAATTCATTTACTTAAAATTTCCCCTGGCACCTGCCCTGGTCTCTAATCATCTCACACCATGAAATTCACATTTAAAATCTTCAATAATTCAGCTGTTCAATTAGCCAATCAATTATTCAGCTATCTGCCCCACAAGATCTGCCCCACAAGAAAAATAAAACTTAAATGATGGGCAATAAAATTTTCCGGAACAGAGGAACCTGTGTTGCTGATTACAAATTGATCTCTGCCCAGGCACATTACCAGGCAAAGGTCAGGGGAAGTCTTTTTTTTTCCCCCCCTTTGCAGTTCTTAGATTAGCTCTGCTATAGTTCCAGAAAATTAGAAATATCTGAAAGTTTATGTCTCTTTGTCAGCACGAGTAACATTACAGGTGATGTTTATCTACCTCTCTGGCTTCTTGCTTAGGAAATGATTATGATTGAAATGATGCTGTGGTCTGGAGACAACTAAACATTGCTCTAAAAGGTATAATGGAAATTTCAAACCTCAGTTGCATTGTTTTGCTCCTTGCTTTTCCTATTCTAGATGTAATTTCTTCATAAGGGAGCCTTCCAAATGTTTTCTCTTTCCTCTTAAAAGCAACTTATTTCTGATCTACACCATTCTTTTTAAGCTCTTTATTTCTGATCTACATCTTTCTTTTTAAGCCTGCTCCCAAGCAGTTCCTCCTCCTCCCTTTCTCAGTGATCACTATGCTGAAAGTCCATCTCTTTCAATCTCCTTTCACAAGTGCAATGCTGTAGGTTTGTACAAGAACTGTGCTTGCTTGGAAACCATTCCTACAGTTACTCACTAGTGTGCCAAAGCACTAAGAAATTTTAAATGACTTGGCCAACCAAGTTCATCCCAGGACACAGAATTATTCCTGCAGATACTCCAACTCCTCTGCTGCTTAAACCCTGCCACCACTAGTTTCATACCCTCCTGTCAGCTCAAAAAGTGGAAAGGGCCACCAGTCAGTTACTGACACGCCAGCACAGCATTACATGGTATTTTCAAAATCAAACCTTTTTTCTACTGTCACAGCCCCTAGATTTTCATTTTATTCCATTTCAAGAAGGCAGGAAGGAAGGAAGGCAGGAAGGAAGGGAATAAAGGAGAATATTTTACACACTTTCCAGAAATGAAGACAGCTATTTACAAAACATTTTCTGATGAACAACAGGTATCGCAAGATGTGGCATTTTTATGAGAATAAGAATAGCAAAGAAAAGTGAGTGGAAAGTGAGTCACCACTAGGTCTCAACCAGCAGTACCCCTCCCTACATTAGACACCCCAGTACAGGTGATAAAATAATCCAAGAGGGGCAAGATGCCTGGATTTCCTCCGAGAGCTCTTAGTAGGGTTATATGGTTCTCACCACATTTACCAGCGCCCATTAGCCAAGCCCACACATTTTGACTATTACTGATTCTGTCCTAGGCTGATAAAAGTTCAAAGACCTACTTTAGGGAAGGGAGAGGAGGAGAGAGTTCATGCAAAACATGGGATGTGTAGCACACAAACACATACCCCTGTAAGCTATTTTAGCTCTCCCATAAGGGGATCTTCCCAATTCTGGTTATAGGAAACAGAGCTATACATTGCTTTGCATGAGTGTAGCAAAGTGTTACTTGGTCACAAAATATCCACATGCTACCAAATGTATCCATTTTGAGAACAAGCTTTCAATGTAGTGAAACATTTCTAATCAGTATTTTGTAGCTTGTGATCATTAAATTGCAACACAGTGCCTTCCCTCACCTCAAGAATACAAACAATGGCACTTAAGCCAAAAGAAAAAAGTACAACTTGTCTAATTTTCAGTTTAATGTGTACCAAATTTGTGTAAGGTTTTGTAGATAATATTTTTTCTAGTAAAGCACAAGCATACAAATAATAAATTAACTTCATCAAATTATTGGGAAATATTCATTGAAGAGGAAAAAATCAGTAACTTAAATGCCAATAGAACTCAAATCATAAAATTGCCAATGAATGGCTTATTAGATACTTTTCAAGGCATTGAATAATTGACATACCCTGAGGAATAATTACAGGCTATGTTAAGATGACAGGAGTTAAAATTTGAAAAGCTTAGAGTGCATGCCATAAAGTGCCAAAGAAATATTGAATGAGCCCCAATTTCCTTTGCAGCTATTCTCATCCCACATTTATCCTCCCTGTTATCTATCTACAAAGAACAACAAAGTACCTTCAATCTAAATCAACCTGAATGTTTTGGCCTATGGATTACTTTGACAGTAAAATGCACCTACAAAGGATCCAAAGAATAGGGCAATGGCAGTGTTTTCCAGAGCAATGTGACTGAAGTTTCTTTGATTTATTTGACTTGAAAGAAGGTGGTACATCTTTTCAGAGTTATGGGGTTTTTTTCTCTGCCATTATTTATTTTATTCTGCCCAAAGATCCATGTTTTAGCTTATGCTGGAAGCTGTGGCCTCAGTCCAATAACTGGTTGCTGTATTGGGTTTTCTTGGCCATGTTTTGATAGCAGTGGGACTGCACAGGTAGCTTCTGTGAGAATCTTCTGGAAGCTTCCCCCATGTCCCACAGACCCAATCCAAGCTGGCTCCAAGATGGACTGACTGCTGGCCAAGGTTGAGCCCATCAGCAATAGTGGCAGCACCTCTGGGATAACTGAGTGAAGAAGGGAAAAAAATCACTGCACAGAGCAACTGCAACCCCAGAAGAGAGGAGTGAGAACATGTAGAGTGACAGCCCAGCAGACACCAAGGTCAGTGTGGCAGGAGGGGCTCCAGGTGCCAGAGATGAGATTCCTCCACACTCTGTAGTGAAGACCATAGTGAGGAAGGCTGTGCCCCTGCAGCCCATGGAGGTCCACACTGCAGCCAGTATGAACCTGCCTTGTGTGGAAGACCTCATGCTGGAGAAAGTGGATGTCCAAAGGAGGCTGTGACTTCATAGGTATTCATGCTGGAGAAAGATCCTAGCAGAATCTATGGCCCCATAGAGAGAAAAGCCCACACTGGAGCAGGCTTGTTGGCAGGACTTGTTACCCCATGGGGGATCCACAATGGAGGAGCCTGTTCCTGAAGGACTGCTCCCACAGAAGGGTCTTATATTGGAGTAGTTTGTGAAGAACTGCAGCCCATGGGAAGGACTCACCTTGGATAGTTCATGGAGGACTGTCTCCTATTGAAGAGACTCCATGATGGAGTTTTTCCTCTGAGGAGGAAGGAACAGCAGAGACATGTGATGAACTGACCAAGTCCCACTTCCCCAGCTCCCTAAGTCACTGCAGAGGAGGAGGCAGAGAAATCAAGAGGAAAGTTGAGCGCAAGAAAAGGTGAGGGGTGGAGAGAAGATTTTAGGATTTGGTTTTATTTTCTCATTAACTTACTCTGATTTTATTTGCAATAAATTCAACTAATTAATTCTCCGAAGTTGAATCTGTTTTGTCCATGACTGGTGAGTGTAACTGGTGAGTGATCTCTCCCCATCCTTATCTCAACTCACAAGTCTTTCATTATATTTCCTCTTCTCTGTCCAGTTGAGGAGGGGAGTGACAGGGCAGCTTTGGTGGCTAGCTGGTATCCAGGCAGTTGTATTTATCAGTTCAATAATTAACTCTCCCTGAAGTGAAACTTCTTGCTTACATGCTACTTTCCTTTTGAGACAGAAAAGACAAAGCCTAACTACAGACCTAAGTAATTACTGGAAAAACAAATTTAATCTGATGCAAAATTTGCTTCATTTTTTTTTTCTCTTTGCTTTTCTTAGCTTTTTCTTCTTTCCTTATCCTTTAGGTCTGCATTTAAAATTAAATACTCCAGACAAAATAGCCATCAGCTCTAAGCACTGTAGTGCACTACTGTACTCAGAGTACATAATATAACTCAGGAACTATTGGAAATACTAGACAATTTTATCTCTTTAATTTCCAAGAGCTTGGAAATAACGCATAACTTTAAACATAACTTTATTTTTTTGCCTTACACTTTAGACATCTATTTAGCCTTGAAATATATCAATCTGCAAATAAAGAAAGGCTTTTCCCCAGAAATTCAACAGATGACTCTATGATAACCAGACTCTGACTGTACTGCTAATAATAATAATAATTTTTCATACTATGAGATACAAGTGTAGTTTGCAAATACTGTTACTGTTATTTTTCCCAGCACTGAAAAAAGAAAATTCTATACAGATTTCTATATACAGAGTTTTCTACAAATGGTGATTTCTGTATTTTTATATCACTGTTAAAAGAGGGGAATCCCTGAGCTACTTTGATTAATATACATCATAAAACGGGCTGGATGGAGAGTGCTTGGGGTCAAAAAAGTCCTCCTTAATTCATGTCTGCTTCTGTGAAATTTGAAACAAGAAATTTCTTTCCTCAAGCCTCCAAGTGAACCAGACATCAGAGAGATTATTCCCTCCTGGGAAGCTGCTACTAAACCCAGGCGTTAGGAGTACATCCATATCTGTTGAATTAGAAAAGCAATGCTCCATATGTTATCTTTGAAGTTTATCTAAAGGCCCAATGGATACAAACATAAGCAATCCTTATAATGTCTCTCCCCAAAATTCCACTATACCTACCCCAGGCAACACTTTTCACACAGGGATTCTCAAAATGTTTTATTCATAGACATGCAAACTGTAAGAACTATACACTGACAAGCAAAGACACAGATTGACCCCACAGACCTTGAGGGGAATAAAAAAAGGCTGTTTTCTTTGGATGAAGACTTAAGCCACTACTTCCTCAGTGAGTTTAATATCTTCCTCCCACACTAGGTTTATTTTTTGTTTTAATTATTTCAGGCACAGTCTGTAGTGCCTTCTACTGTGTGCTTGGCAGCCATTTTTTCCCTGTCCAGCTGCTTTCTCTTGCCATTAACATTGGGCTGCCTTTGCTACCAATGAATAAAATTTACAATCACATTTCAAGCAAGATTACAGGCAGTCTTCCTGTTCAACAAGAACAGTATGGAATGATGATTTCCTAATTAGTATCTTCCACAAACAATGTATTCTGTTTCTCATTTCTTCTTGGCAAGAATGGTATATCTAATTTCTGTTAATTGCTTCCTGTAGACACACTTCTAAACAATGATTTGGACAAAAAAAAAAAAAAAAAAAAAAAAGATGCTGATTATTTTAGGCAAATCCTTCTCAGTTTAAACTATCCATTGGGAAATAATCTGACACACAGCATAGTATCTCTTGATTCATCCCTATAAGAGGCCAGACAGAGGGGAAAAAAAAACTTGAACAGAAAAACTTGCTGTTAGACCAACTTTGAAAATTACACCTAGAGCTATCCTTCAAGCACAGTTCATTTCTTAACCTAGAAGTGAGTACATTAAATCTGCTGACAAGACTCAGAGCTGTCCAATGTCCACAATACAAATATAGAGAAACCTCTCTCAAGTACTTACTTCAGCAATATCCAGCTTGGTCTGAAGCTGAAAAATTCAGACTCAGAAGAAACATGAGTAAATGTGTCAGACACAAAAGGACAACAGAAGAAGCTGATAAATCAGTCCATATTAAATGTGTCAAGACTACCTTATTACATACTTATTATTAATACTACTAGATATTAAATAAGTGGCATCTCACTAGATTAGGCACCTGAAAAAATGTCAGGATATCTAAAATCTATTACTCTGGCTATTAACTGTTAAATGATACCAGAAGGGTGTAGCATTCTCATGCTTCCTCACCCTCTACCTTTATCCTCCAAACTTTGTAGAGTTCTGTCAGTGCAAGGTTGTGTTTAAAACTGTCACATTTTCACATGCATTTCCCACAAGCTACCTGTGAAAATCTAAAAATTTACAGCATGGATTGCAAGTGTAAGTAATTGATATAAAGGTTACCCAAGAGACCAGTCTTCCTCCTATCTTCCCACTCCCAAGCCCCCATAGCCTTATTCCTCTTCCCAAGACAGGCTCCCTCTGGGATGCATTTTAAGCACTACTTCTCTGTAAAGGTACAAACTGCAGACATGGAAATCAGCGTGATTAACCAAACACTTGTCTGCTGCAATCATATTTCTCTTTCTCATGAAGACATAAAACATAGAACATGTGCAGCCAACAGGGATGTAATCCATATGAAGCTCAGGAACATATGAAATGTGAGCCAAGTGATTAATGCCTCTTCACACAAGGGGAGACAGATTATCCACTGCTACATTCCTGCACAGGGACTGTGCACTGCAAATGCTTGCCAGGGCTGCTCTAGCTGAAAACAATGGTGACACCTCACTGACTTCCAGCTGGTTTATAAATTATACATATGCATCTCCTCTACCTGCCACCTAATTCCTTGAACACAAAGACAGGAATAAATTCAGTCCAGCCTCTTCTAACTACTGATCTGAACACAAATGTCAAGACCTGGGCAATGCATGAGCTGGGGTATTTTTCCCTATACAAATGTACACAGAGTATTAGGCCCAAGCTAAACATTAAATTAAGATTATATTAGTTGAGTAGCTAAAAATGGATTACTTTTTATTTAGCAGGGAACAAAGAGAGGTTTGAGACCTCTTTTTTGACAGGAAGGTCTTTTTTTAAGACTACTATTCATGAGGAGGTGGGTTGCTACATACCAATTACTTTTATGAAAATAAACTGCACTTGCTTTTTATAAAAGGAAAAAAAATGCAGCTCAATTAATACTTAGAAATCCAATAAATTTGTGCACATTTATTAATTCCTAGACCAGTCTATTTTCAAAACATTTTGTCCTCCAAACTCTGGCAGATGTTTGCTAAGCCCCTAAGACATGGGGCTTACACAACACAGGGCTTTAAAATATACCTTCTACAATAATAGTAAAAAATTTCACAGAATTAAAATGGCAAAAGCCCAAATCTCCTAATTCCTTAGCAATAAATTTTTATATTGATTAACAGTGACTGACGACAATAAGGGTCTGATCTAAATCCCATTAGACACTTGAGAAACCTTGGCAGTTATGATTGTGAAATTACAAGCAAGCCTTTAATTATTTCTATATTTAGATTCTTATGCTGTAAGCCAGCAGATATAATGAAATGCCACTTTTAGTGACTTCAGCTCCATTTGACATCCATATACTTGGAAAGCACCTGTATCTTGCTTTTCTTTTTTTGCTTTATGGCCTCATTCAAATGCAACAATCACTAAGAATCTGAAGGTACGAACCAAACACTACACATTAAACAAGATGATGTAAACAGAAACAACCATCAATCTAAAAGAACCATGGTTAATACCATCTAAAGCACTCCAAACACTCATTTTATGAATGCATTTAATAAAAGTGTCACTTCAATACAGAGTGGGCTACCTCTGATTCATTCTAATCATATGAAAGTCACGCACTTTGTTCTCACATATGGTTAGCAGCCTACAGTAATTGTTCCAATCCTCAGTGATTACTTTATTTTATACTTTATTTGGCATGCAAATACATAAATCTATTAGACCAATTCCAGACCACCAATTTTGGAGTGTTTCAAACCACATGGCTGATGATTTGAGGCAGGATGTGACCAAACCAGCGCTACAAACATTAAAAACCTGAGAATTAAGGAAACAGTCACCTGGAAGAGGATCATTTTGTCTTGCCTTCTCCTGATTTACATTCCCATTAGTGTGCAATTATCTTTAAACACCAGCATAACAAGAAGAACCCATCCTGCACAGTATTACCAGAAAAAGATTTTGTGCTGTTTCATGTTTCCTCACTGCCTGGCACAATTGGCATCTTTTATTGTTTTTTAGGTACCACAATGAAAATAATTTTTACTAAAAATAATAATTATCCAGATTATTGGGGAAAAAAAAGCTAACTGTGAGCTAGCAATATAAAAATTATAAAGACAATAACCTGGTAAACTGCATATCAATTAGTGCACTATCATCATAGGGAAAGCAGTAAAGAGAATCATTCAGAATACAGCCACAATATAATGATAATCACTGTTTTATGGAAAATAGGTCCTAAATGTTGATGGGACTACGTATTTGGTTAATTTGTGTTCCAGTTAATGGCAAGAATGTTAATAAAACTTCTTGATAAAAACATTGTGATAAACAATTTAGTTTTGTCACACAATAAAGGAATAAACTAAACAGATTGAGGATTGGTTGATAGTTGGTTTCAACAATAACTATAAATGTCAGACCGCTCTGCTGTGACCATTTTTTTGCCAAGACTGGCAAGGGTTACTTCTAAACTGACCACGAGTCCTCATGCAAACCCATCTCTTCATGAATAACCCAGGAGTCCAACATTTGCACAAGACAAAAGGGCAACAGAGTGCAAATTAATCAGATTGAATGGTGAAACTATTTGGTGACATAGTTTCATTTACATAACATCAATTTGAATACAGACAAACACAAATCTAATGAAAAAGAACATATGCTGAAGCACATAATGGATGGAGGACTCTAATCTCAAATTTAGAAGGATGCTGGGATTCATGGCTAAATTACTGTCTGAACTGAAGATCTAAATGTAAGGCTGTGACAAATATAGGTGTCCACATTGCAAGTGAAGAATTGGAAGTGCCTTAGGAAAAACTGCAAGAACTACACATGTTCATAAAATATGTGACTATGACTAAGTGACTTAATCTATCCAAGAGAATGTTTAATTAGCCCCCTTGATCAGAGTACAGAGACACAACCATTAGATAGATACTTTTCATAGATATCTCAGCATAATGAATATTAGAGAAATCTGGACTAAAAACAAAGCATACCACTGCAATTATAAGGGCAAATAACTTCTGAGGAGAGGTTACTAGAGATGCCTGTTACTATCCACTTTATGTAAATTAAGACATTTTCTATACAGTATAAATTGAAGTAAAAAACCACAGCCTTGATGCTGGACTTGCATGAGGTTTTGCATCCCAGATCATAGAAGGGGCAAAGGTACATGATCCCTTCTGCTCCTAAACACCTGTGAATCTAAACTGACACTTCTGGTCTTTGGTAGAATACACATTACCACTGTCCAAAAATTTATCCCCAGACCAATCTTTCTCCTGAGTCAAGAAACTATGTGATATCTTCTGTTCACAGGAGGTGAACCATTTTGACAGAAGTCATGCTTTTACATTTCTTTTCTTCTGTTTAAAGTTTAGCCAACACTGAAACATCTGAGAGCAGGTTCAGTACAGCCACTGACCTCGCATGCACCCTGATCCCGCCCAGCAGCTATAAGCAGTTCACAGCAGTCACACTCAGGTGTGACTCTGGCATTCATATAATTGCCTTTATTCTCAGAACTTGATACTATACTTATCTCAGCTCTCAGACTATTCTACTTTTTTCTGAATTGATGCCCAGGTATGAAACATAAACAGCCCACTGAATTTTAATTGGTCAATGACATTTATAGTTCTCTCTCTCTCTTTAGTCGTACTAATGAAAACAGATTCTAATACAGCATGTTCTGGGCCAATACTCCAGCCTACTTCTTGCTTATAATTGGCAATGCCAGGTACCCATAACAATTCTGCTGGTACTGATACATATCACTTGCTATATATTCTTCAGAAGGCAAACTGGTGTTGTTATCTGCTTTTTGCATCCATAAGCAGCATGAATATCATGATAAGCCAGGCAGTCATACCTCATGGACTCTGTGAAAATTGTGGAATTTTGCAGTTCCCCAGTGTATGAACATTATTATTTTATAAAAGTAAAAGCTCCTTGGTATTCCTGGTGAATGCTTTTTGTATGAAGACCAAGTCGCATGGAAATATTCAGGTTTCAATTTGAAAGGATTTTTTTAAAGACAAGTGTAGCCCCCATCTTCTTCCTAGTCCATCCACTGGTAGATAAGGACAGCTGAGACTAACCAGCAACCAACACCATTATTCACTTGTAAAATTACTGCCAGTAAAATGGCATGGCTTGGGGAGCTGGCAAATACTGACCATCCAGCAGAGCTGAACATTGGAACAGTTTGTCTAGTGAGCATTTCTTTCCTACTGCATGCAAGCAACTTTTGTTCAAATAGTTTAAAAAATTTTATGGGATACTGTGAATTGAAATCACTGGGCTGAATCCTTCTACTTTATCCTGATGTTTTTCTCCTGTCCCAATTCACATGAACTCTATTAAGTATATTACCCTAAGAGCCTAATATTATGTCTGAGTAGTCATTGTTTTCCCAGTGTCCTGCACCAAATGTTGGAACTGGAACCAATCTTGGAAACTGCCTGTAACAGCATTAAGTTCTTTGAACAAAGAGAAGTCAACAAATTATTGTCCAGTAGACTTTGCATCAAGAAAGTGATCTTGAGTCTTGTTTATCACCATGATAAATCAGCATGAACTTTCAGCCACAGGGCTGAGTTCCATCTTTTCCTGTTTGTTTCAGTCACTTACGAGGGGAATAGAGTGTTTTATAGCTGACTGTTCAACTAGAAATCAATACAGCATACACTTCATGTGGCGTGTGACTAGTCATTTAGGATCCTAATATATGCTCAGTTCTGTACTAATGGAGGACAAAACCTTGTCTCTAACATAACTGTAAGAAATTGTCAGCAGTTTGGGAACAAGGTAATTCCAGGTATAAGAATGAAGTAGTTCTTAAACTCTGAATGTGGGTAGTTCCAAGCAGATAACTGCAGAACAGTATGATGAATACGTCATCTCATGTTAAATTTCTGAGTGCTGTCAGTGTCAAAATTATCATCCCAAACACACTTCTCACACCAAGCCTATTTTAGGTAGCTCTATGAAAAGTCAGCTGCTGCCAAAATCCTTCCCAGTAAGTCCAGTTTCAATGCAAACAGGGCAAACTTTGAGCAATCAGATTTGCTTCCTTAGCAGAAAATTTATATATCCATGGCATGAGTAAGTGCAAACCTCTATCAAAATGCATTCCCATCATCCACAATTATGTCCTTGAGTCAGAGAACTGCATGTACAGTACATTCTGTCATTTCTCTTACTGCATCCATGCTGTTTATTCTCCCACCACAAAAGTTTTCAAGAGCACCAAGCTGTTGTTATGACTCATAGTAAACACCAACGCAAAGCAAGCAGCCCAATTTTCTTCTTCCCTGATTTCACTAACACACATTCAGTTAGAAGAGAGAAGGAAAAAAAGGGGGGAGAGAGGAGAAAATAACAAGGGTTCAGTTCTTATAAGCTTGTAAATCCATGTTGAGAAAAGAGAAGGCTGGAGAGGACTAGACAAGAGACGAACAAAAATACCATAGCAATTCAACACATGGTGAGGGGGTGGAGTAGGATATCGCTACAGAAATGAATGCTTATGACTCTCACATCATCACCTCCAAAATAATCAGCCAAGAGAGATAATTACTGGGGTTAGCTTAAGTATATATATATGTGTGTGTGTGTGTAGATGCAAAAAGGAACAGAACGAAAGGAACCGATCAAAACCTCCATCTCAAATAAGAGACAGGTTATTTCTTAGCAGCCAAACAGAAGCTCTAGGTGAGATCAAGCTCTGAATCTGAGTCACAAGATTTCTGACAGCAGTGTCCATCTTAACAAAATGAAGTGACAGGGTATGGTACAGATACAAGCTAAACACACAACCCTAAAACTGTTTATAAAAATGCTTAAATAGGAATTTGAAGGTTAAGAAGGTTAAGAAGTTCATTGCAACCCAAGCTTCAGCCAATTCATGGGCCATAGTTGTACTGCTGATGGGTTCTACCTGAGAACTGAAGGCAAAGGCCCAGACCTCTCCACAAGACCAACCTACACCTGCTACTGCAGGTCCTCCTTCAGGGAGTATCTTAAATAATATGGATGACAAAATCTGAGGCTATTACTGGTGCTCATCACCTCTGACAGTCAGACTATCTTTTTTTTTCTGAATCAGTGCTTAGGAAAATAATTTTAAGTTCTTGTATTTGGTGTTAACTTTGAACCATTTTGTGACACCGAACACTTCTGCATTTTCAGCATGCAAGCAAGTGAAATATAAAATTCAAAATAAACTAAATTACATATAAAAACTTTTTTTGTTCTCTGATTTAATATCATAAGCTGTTAAAAAAAAAAAAAACACCAAACAACTAAAGATGATCTAAAGGAAGGCTGGCAAATGTACTCTGTAAACAAAACAAAAACTATAAATTCCCTCAAAAGGCTTATCTATTTCAGAGTGATCATTGCTAATTTTAAATCAATGAAAGGATTCAGCTATGTGAAACAGTATACTTTGTAATATTTGAAACAATTTTCTAAGACATTATTCTCTATTTCAGTTAGAGAACAAGATTCAGGTAATGCTGAAATATTCCTCATCACATTTTTTCTCAAGCTAATTAAACTTTGAGATTATTTTTAACATGAAAGTTCCCTTAAGGAATGTGAAAGAATATGTGGGTAACTTTGGGGGATTTGAATAAATACCATGGTCTGGTTTTGTAGTAAGTTTTTGTCTAGGCATTTTTTTAAGATTACTGTTACACACATTAAAATCTGGCCTTACATCTCCAAGTTGGCATGATGATTTATTCCTTGAGTGGGCCAATACCTTTTACAAAATCAACAAGATCCCCAATTGGGTACCAATTCCAGGGTGATTTTTAGACTGTCAACCATCTCCTCTATGAGGAAAAGGAAAATGAGAAATTGTCTTGCTTGTACTGCCACAGAAATGCTGAAGTCCTGAATGAAGAATTCATAGAATTCACAGACGCACATAATGGGTAAAGTTGGGAGGGACCACTGGAAATCATCTGGTCCAACCTCCCTGCTCAAGCAGCGCTCCCTAGGGTACATGGTGGGCTTGTGTCCAGGCAACTTTTGAATATCTGCACCTGCAAATCCAGTCCAGTGGTTACTAATCAGCTGGTAAAGTTCCATTCTGGCTTTTTTATTGCTCAAATTCAACCTCAATGCTCAATTTCAATAATAGAAATTTTCATTTGGGAAAATTTGGAAACCATATTTGGCAATGCAAATTATTTTTCCTAAGGACAAGACAGAAGATGGAGTTCACTGCCCCAGAAATACATTTGAAAACTTCTGTGTTCAAAATATCAAGATTAAAGAATAAATAATATTTTATTGTGTTTACATGTCCCTGTTTGAAATGCATACCCTTTCTGGAAAGAATTTTGGTTTTACCATTTTCCTCACCATAAAAAACACACTTTAAAAAAGCCCCCTTGTAAGTGTTCCCATCAGCAATAAATTTCTTCTTAGTATTGTTCCAATCAATACCAAGACTTTTCTGCAACAGATTTAGGGACTCAAAACAGCAGTAGGTGGGCCACATGCAACCACTAAAAATGTCACTCTTAGTTAACATTTCATAGCAAGCATTGAGCTACACAGCAGGAGTAACTATAACCACAGAGGAGAATGGAAAAAAGATGGACAACTTCCTCTTCCAGCTTAAGGAAAGCATCAGGAGGAGTTTCAAATGGAGAGGAAATGAAAATCAAATAATCATAATAATTACTCCTAAATAGTCCTACACAGAAAAAGTAAGGTTAAAAAAATCTTGTCATGGGACTTATGGGGGCCATCTACCACAGATTTTGGGCTCATGACCAGAAAGCATGCTAAGAGTTCCTGTGTAAGACGAATAAGATTTAATGTAGCCATGGGAGCTACCACCAGTCAGGAGTGACCGCATTTCATTTCAGAGTGGGTATTCTTGCAAAATTTTGATAATTTTTATCCAGAATTAATCAATTTTAACATATTTCCACTTATTACCATGTCTATGCTTCTACCTTGTCACCAAACTGTAAGCATGAGAAAACTCCAGAGTCTACAAGGTGCTACAAGAAGAGAAGGGGCTCAGCAAAGAACTGAGTGCCTGCAGCACAAGAGAAAAGACTGTTGGGAAAAACAGGGGAGCTGATGCTCCAAGCTCTAAAGTAATGGGAGAGAAACTTTCCATGGATCAGAGCAGAGCTGCTGCAACCCAGGAAGCTACTGGGCTGTCTGAAACATGAAGGAAAAAAGAATCTAACTGCACTGACAGTGACAGAAGGATATGCAATTATGGGCCTTTATTCCACCTCTAGTCACTTTCAGCTTTCATTATTTAAGGAAAAATATGCTAAGTATTTTAATGTATACTCGCATAAAATCTCATGTCTCTTTAATTTAAAATATTTTGGAACTTTGAGAGTTCAATGTAAGAAAGCAAATCCACCTCAAAGTTCTGGAGAACTGGTCACCTATTCCAGTTACATCAGACATGGCACTACCAAAAGGCTAGGAGAATTTCAGTTCCTTCAACAGCACTGCCTGTGATGCTGCACAACCACATGGGCATTTCATGTGCTCTACCAGCCATTCAGATCAGGACAGAGCCTCATTAAACACCAGTCAGGAAAAACAAGTGGGAGGACACAACTGCAGGTTGTTATCAGGGCAGTATGTCCTAGGCAGATATTCTTTACTGTCATATTGCTCCAACTTACAAAAAAACCCCACTGTTTCTGCCACTTTCACGGTCAGCAATGCTATGAGTAGCTGTAGCAGCATCTTCTGGAAGGAAGAAAATTAGATGAAAGGGAGCCAGCAAGAAGATAAGTTTAGAATCATACAGTAGCTAACTTGATTTAATCAATTGCCTTACGAGGCTAAGAAAGAGATCTGGCATGTGGCCTGTGCTGCAGAGACTGCAGTGGCATGCATCCAGTTATATAAATCTGGCATGTAAGTTCTTCTCCTCTCTGCTCCTCATCCCACAGCTAAATCTGTAATAGAGGATGATCCCTCTCTTTCTCTTCTCATATGCAAGCACAAGTGAGAGATGGGGTCTACTGCACAATTAAATGAGCTGGCACTGCTTTGAGAGTGCAGAAGGGCTTTTGAAAATATTTAGCTGTTAACCAAAGGTTAACACCTCTCTGCAGCTAATGGCATTACAAGGCAGGGGTATTTCAGAGAAAAAAACATAAACATCTCCAAATACTCTTCTAACAAATAAATTATGACCCAAGAGTAAGAAAATTTTTTAAACTAATAAACAACAGCGACAAAAAAGAAAAAAAGAAAGAAAAAACAAACAAACAAAAAACTCCAACCAAACCCAGAAGTGAAGAGGCTGGAAAGAAAACAGATACAACTGCTGCCAACTATGAAAATTAACTCCAGTGCCTGTAAAATAGGTAGAAACCAAACACACTGATGATCTCAATACCTTATTTTGTTGCTATTTTGGCAGATTTTGATAAACACACATATTAGCTGTGCATCTAAAAGAAGGCACGGAAGAAGTTATTCTCTAATTGCTGACTCCATAAAAGGCTGTGTCATATGCACTTCTGTCCTGGGGTGACTTTATGATGCTGCACTGTACCCCCATTTGTCTGTTTGGCCCAGAAATAAGTTTTGTGCCTTTAAAACTAGATCTGACAGTAAAGTGGGGGAGAAGGAAAAGTGGTGGAATTTTTCATGGCTGTATTCACAAACACAGAGATAAGAGCTTCCCCTCTCTCTCAGTGTGTTGTCTGCAACACAGACAGCTGGAGAGAGCTCTCCTTTGCTTTTAGTTAGGTTTTTTTTTTTAGTTAACTGAGGCCAGAAGATTTTTGGAACTGTTTGGTCAGGGAACACCAGGACTATCATTCGGGGCCCCCCAAGCTGTGCTGCGGCCGGGACACTGGACCTGAGCCTGGAGAGACAGAGAGAAAGCCGAGGCCACAGCCACAGAAAGGACTGAACTACAAGAGAACTTTCTGAATCTGCCATCTCTTCAGAACAATGAGAGGCTCCATTGTTTAATATTATTCATTTTCTCATGTTTGTGAATACTTTGCTTGGTAAATAAACAGTATTTCCCACTTTTCTTGAAGGAGATTTATGTCTCCTGATATGGTAGGGGGAGGGTCTGCTGAATTTGCTTTCTAGAGGGACCCCCTTCAGAGGTTTCTTCCTAAATTTGCCCTAAACCAGAACAACTTCACACAAGAGGTTCGACAAACCCTTGCACACAGTAGTCCCACATACTTGTCTCTACTCGGTGTCACAAGTGTGCAGGCTTTCCATCAGCACTGGCTTCTGGCAGTGCCTACACAAAGCAACACATGAATGCTATTAAAAGACACATGTATTATTCAGTGGGACACTGCCCAAATTTCACCCACTAAAATGAGCAAAAGAAGCACAGAAAATGCACAGGTCAAACCAGAGCACTCTTACGAGTGCTTATATATAGAGAGAATCAGGCAGTACAGTTTATTGTTTGAATAACCTTGTATATAAAGTGAGAAAGAGACCCAGATAATATACCATGCACTTTTGGCATTTCTGTAATCCAGTGGTTGACTTAAAAAGGGTCTTATGAACTCTCTGATCTTGTATTCTCATGTTTTTCCTCTCAGTTATTTTTTACTTTCTTTCTCTGAGTCTTAGATTCAGACACCAATAAGAAAAAATTAGCCAGCTGAGATTTGATGGGAAGCTAAAGGGTCTGGATACCAATTTTCAGTAAAAAACCTTACAAATACCAGCTGGGAGGTTTCGGGATCCTCTTACACCCAGTACATAACAGTGCCAAGAGAAAAAACAATACCTGAGCGGACTTTCACCATGCTTTGCAGTGTAGAACTGAGCAGACCTGAGCATCTTTGCACAGACTGTCCTCTACCCCGGCAGCTGTGCAGGCCACAAAACAGAGCCACAACATACTCTGGGAACATCCAGCTGTACTCTCCTCCTAAGCCTCAGTTTCAGTATTTGTGGGAAAATAATGGAAGATTAGTGAGGAGGATTCTAAATACACTCAAGAACTTGCAGCTGAGGTGCCAAAACCACATATATCATACTAATTGTTCTTTGGTCTTGTGTGTTGGAAGAAGAATAATTTGAACATCTGTGTTTGGATAACACAGACCTGTGATAGACCTAAAGGCACCCAATCAAACATGCTTGGTGTGGAAAGACCAAAGCACAGTGGTAAATTACACCTTCAGCAACCCAGAAGGGCAGGTTTGGCCATCTTCCAGAATGGACAGCTCTCCATGGTGTATCCTTGCCTGTGTCCTTCTGGCCAGGTCCTACTTGGGAATCCCCTTATTGGGGAGGTAACAAAAATTGATTTAGTCTTTGCATTTCATACGTGATTTTGTGTTTCTTCCTGTGGCCCGCCTGTGTCAGCTCACACAGTATTTCAATTTGCTGTGGGTTTGAGCTGCTTTGTAAGTTTTGAAGCTAACACATGCTTCCCAAGACTGCTACTCTACCGGGCCTCTCTCTAAAAGAAGAGGAAAAGGACATAGCAACTAGCCAGTCCTGTGTCTGAAGAAGGAATCACAAACTGTATCTTGGCACTCCATCTAAGTCAACAAATAATTAACCCATACTGCTCTCCAGTAAAGTCAGTGCTTATGCATAAGCAGTCACTTCCAAAAATTTGTGGCATATATAGCATACAGTTTTAAAACTACCAAAACATAGGCAAAGTGATTTATTCCATCTTTTTATTGAAAGCCAGACTACTACAAAATATATATATTTTTACAAGTGGTTTGCAAGATGATTTTCAAAGCACAGGTTTGTGCAGATTTCTGTAGTCCTTTGATCTATGTCTTCTTCAGTCTCAATGTTTTGAACTCAGCATAAACATTTTTCTCTATCTATTTATTTTCATCATCTGTTTGCTTTCTTTGACACTGCTGAGTGTTGGCAATCAGCCATGTATTACAATCTTACTGTGTTCGGAACAAAATTGGTTAAAGAGTTTCATTATTGCAGTTCCTGAAGAAGTTACTTTTGCTTCTGGTCTCCTACAAACTTAGTTATATTAACACTGTGTTATGAAAGACACCAGATGGACAGTACTGGAAAAACCACATCCTTGTTTTCAACAATACATGCCTTAGGTCATCACATCTCTTCCTCCCTATATGAGGAAGCATTATTACATTTCTCAGAAAAGGTCTACAGGGTGTAGCATGTGGAATTTTCCCCAGATTCTATAAGCAGAAAGTTACATCAAACCACAAAATGGTTTCCAAAATAAAGGTGTTTCATACTGCAAGCTAATACCAGTGGGATGGAGTAGACTGCTGTAAATATGTCCAAACTTGGTTTCTTCAGACTTTTAGTCAGCAGCTCTCATTCTGTTTAGACAGACATTTCTTGTGCCTGTTATTTGTCATATGTTAAATGACAAATTTAACAAAAATTTAACAAAATTAACAAAAATTTAACCAAAAACATTTGTTAAATGTTTTTGGTTTTTTCCACAGGAAAGACACAAGTTTTTTTCAAGATGAAACTTTGAAAGCCTCTTGCTAATTTTCTCTGGATCTTGAAATGAAGGATAAGTAACAGGACTGAAGAATGACATCAGCAACATTCACAAATAAAAAGGGAGAGCCACTTTCATATTCATGGAGGAAATCCCCTTTACCCAGTACTCTGTTCACTCCACGTCTTTTGGCACAACGGCTGTTATTTCAGCCTGACATACCATAGTTTAAATGCATGAAACAGTGAGGGAAACAGTGAAACAGGTCTGATACTTGGCTGACAAGACTCCAGTGGGTTTTTCCCAGTGAAGAAGAGTAAGAATAGTAGAGTGACAGTACAGGTAGACAAAAACAAAAACAAAACAAAACAAACAAACAAAAAAGAGTAGTTGAGTTAAAATCAGTTGCTGAAAACTGAATTTCTCTCGGAGTTTCTGTCACTTGGGAACTGGCAATCTCTCATCTGACTGCTCAAGTGCAGCATTTTCTGTTCAATAGTGTCCTCTAGCGACAGGGAAATACTTTTCAAACAGGAGGTGAACATTTTTCCATGGGTGAAAATGGGAAGAAAGTCTTGAAACTACATGAGTCAATTTGCCAATGATCTTATTGCCACCACGGGACTTTAGTGTTAATGTATACCTGTGCTGCACTGCAGCTAAAAAGGTGCCTTTCAGATCCTGAAAACCGAGCTAAAAATCCCCATTCCAGACTAGGGCATGGCATCGTAAGGCAGGCTCACCTGAATGGAATGAAAGGAGTATCCTGGAGCTGCATACATTTTTTGAATTCTAAGACTACAACCTCTACCGTGGTAAAAAATGTGTTTCTGATTCTGTCAGAGCAGATAATGACTGATACTGCATTGGAGCTAAATTCTTGCATCTTTCCTCAGGCAGCCTTTAGGCCTACAGAAAGGTGGGCATCCTCTAAACTCCATGGTAAATACTGTAACTTACTACAATCACTGTCAACTGAGAAGTCTAAAGTAATCTTATCAAGTTTATTTTTAGGGAACCTTATTAGTAATTTTATAATGTAGCCATAACAGCCAGCTTTTTCTTCTTTTTTCCCCCTCTTGCTAATTTTTTGAACTGTCATGGGAGGAATAAAACAAAACACAAAAACAAAGTAATGCAGATTACCACATGGTTTTACAGACAGCTGAAAACATAAATCACTTCTCTGACTTTGCTGAAATCTATATTGGTAAGTCTGGCCATTTTTTTTTTCTCATGTTGTGTCCTTTTAAACATTTTATTCAAGCACATGGAATAGTGTATAGACATGAAACACAAGACTTGTTTTAGAGCAGCTATTTTCTAGCCAGTTTTTTGCAAAACAGATGAAATTCTGGAAATTAGAACCAATTAAAATGTTACTCTTATTTAAATTCCAGCCCTCCTGATACTTTGGGCTGCTCTTAATTTCCTACTATTATTTCCCTTTTAGCTGTGTCATAGAAACAAACTTTTACTTTGAAGTTTATCTCTTAAAGTGAAAGTCTCACTCTCCTTACCAAGCCAGCTGACATTTTAAAGATTTTTATGCAGAACCAGGAAAACATAAATCTCTTTTTTTCCTCTTATCTATCACAGTTAGCCAATTTCAGGTCTGCTGAAAAGTTATTAAAAAAACAGTAGAAATGTCACAAACGCTATTAGTCTTTGACAAGGACAACATGGCTGAACTCCACTGCTGAGAGGACACAGAAACTGACAGACAAACAGATATCAGCAGGTTACCTGCTGCAAAGCCTTGGGGTGGTAATGTGAACTCCTTGCTGGTTTCTCCAGTCAGGGTCAGTAGAATCTGACTGCAGCACTATCAATGGCAGAACTCACCTCCCTTGGACCAGCTTCCAGATGAAGTCTCCAAATGTCTGTGTAAGTACCCAGCGAGTCCCATCTGGCACACAGCTGGTGCCAGCTGGAAAACTCAACACCAAGCAGTCCGAGCACCATTTGCAGCAGAACCCACATTAAAGCATCTCCAGATGAATCCAAGCCCTGTGGAGGTGGGCAGCTCTGACAGGGATCCTTACACAAGCTCATCCCCACACTGAACCCACTCCAGTTTTATTGCTCTCCCAGGCCAATGTCACAGGATTTGTTTTCTGCTTCCTTGGCATTGTAAAAGCCTATTCCCAGCTGAAACAAGTCCTAACACATAGAAATACCCACAAATGACATAAAGGTCTTGGCAGGAACTGCAGTGATGGTGATGCCTTGGGATGACAAGGATTAATGAGAACAAATTGAAAGAGGGGAAAATTTAAGTTAGGAAGAAATTCTTTAGTGTGAAGGTGGTGAGATACTGGAACAGGTTGTCCAGAGAAGCTGTGGGTGCCCCAGCCCTGGCAGTGTTCAAGGCCAGGTTGGATAAGGCCTTAAGCAACCTGCTCTAGTGGGAAGTGTCCCTGCCCAGGGCAGCGGCGCTGGGATGAGATGGTCTCTGAGGCCCCTTCCAATCCTTAACATTCTATCACTCTACATTCTGTGCAAGACCGGGCGGGGACGAGGGGGAGTTGGGAAGAAGAGGGAGGAAGTTCCTGGCGCTGTCCTCACTGCCACCCTGCTTGCTTTGAACTTTCATTTTCTCAAATCCGTCTAGAGGCTTTTTCTCCCTCACCTCTGCACGGTGCGACAAAACAAAACGGACAAATGGCGGCCGCGGCCGCCGACCGCCAGGGGCAGCGCCACCTGCCGTTCGCCAGGGGCAGCGCCACCTGCCGTTCGCCAGGGGCAGCGCCACCTGCCGGCCGCCGCGGTCAGCGCCACTTGCCGGCCGCCAGGGGCAGCGCACCTGCCGGCGGGGCCGGCGCGAGGTGCTGAGGGCGGCCGGGGTTCGGGGGAGGCCCCGGGCAGTGTCGGGGAGGCCCCGGGCGGAGGTTGCAGGCGGTCTGCGCCGCCTTGAGCTGAAAAAGCCGCCGAGCGTCGCCACAGTTCCCAGCTCCGCGGCCCGCCGCCCCTCCGAGCGCCGTGGCCGCCGCAGAAGGGCTGGCGCCGGCAGCAGAGCCAGCGGCAGTACTGTGCCTTTCCTCGGCAGTGCTGCCCTTATCTCTACGTTTCTCGCAGTGTTGCTGCCGTACACCTTTCATACGTCTTTTTTTCTCCACGCTGTTTGTGGTGAGGACGTGCGGGAGGCTGAGCAGGTGATGATGTGGACAATGACGCGGTAAAAGCGAGCGTCTGCAGGGACAGCAGGGATGGGGAGGGCACTGGTGACCGTGTTTGCAAAGGGGTTTTGACAGCGGGGGGCAAAGATTGTCAGTACCACCGGGCGGACATGGTAGAGAAAACCCCACAGACAGGCTTTTTCTAGCTACCGTTTCCTTCCACAGATAAAATCCAAACCCTCATCAACCTGAAACTGAAACCCTTAGTTTCTTAGAAACTGAATCCCCATAGTTCTTTACCATCCTTGTCCTCTAAATATCATTTTGGAGTCAATCCACTCCTCCCAGAGAATGTTCCCGTTCCACCACAACAGTGAACTGAATTTCCATGTCCTCTATTCAGTTCCCACATAATTTCCTCATATATTTTCCATCAGAAACCAGCTTGGTGTGCCTTTTCACTCCTGAACTGATTTCTTCACAGGCAGAATTGCACAAAAGATAGGAACACAATTTTGTCTTTCTAAACCAAAGGGATTTTGAATTTTCTAGTGTTGGCTTTAAGGATTCACCACTGAAGTGGGAGCATGTGTACCTTTTACCTGTAATTGCTGTTTCTGCAAGTGGTTGATACATACTATCTTACACATACCAACAGATAGTTTCCGCTACTCAAAGAAGACAAATCATAAAATTCAGCCTTTGATCCCATTTTGCCATGTGCTTTTCATACCTTTGATGGAGTGAACCTCTGGGGTGATTCTAAGCCTCTTGAGTCTCTGCACCTTCATGATTTCAACGCAGTTCCCAAGTAATACAGGTCTACTGTTAAACTGTCTATGTCATACTGGGTTGTTGGATTTTGGGGTTTTTTCAACAGCCCTATTTGCAACAAGAGATAGGAGACAGTGGAAGAACAGTTAAGGAAAAAATTATACTGAAGTTATAAAAGGAAATAAAGTACACTGTTTGGTACTGACATAAGATGTTTGGTACCTGTTGGTGGGGATCACAGTACCTGTTTCTCCCACATTCCTTCTTGGTGTTTCACAATTTTACTGTAACTAATCCAATTTCTGCTCTTTCTGCGCTAATTATAGCCTCCCATGCAAATGAGATTCATTTTAATAGCATCTAAAGTTATATATATTTAATAACACAAAGTAAGGTTTCACCTTTGATAAAGTTAGAGATCTGGAAGTAGCCATACCAGAGTCCCCTTCAGCTCCTAGAAGGAAACCCAGCCAATGCCACACAGAGCAGGTTGGTAACAGTGTGGTATTCCACTTCTCTGCATGTGCAGAGGAGACTCCTTCCGTTCTTTATACACTCAATACAAAGGAGTACTACACACTCATCTTGCTTGGTTTTTACTTTGCAGTGATAACACTAGCTACATATGATGCAAAGATGAGATTCAGAATGTCTAGGATTTGCTACTATTTCTAGCTGAAATGTGGTTATACAATAAAGGATTCAAAATTATTCTGCTTGAAATGCTGGAGATGTTAAGTGACAAGAAGCTGAGAACAATGATTTAGAAATGGCAGCGCAATTATGCAACTTGGAGAAAAACAAGCAAGGACTGAAACTGAGATTAAATGTCTTTAATTCATTCTATTTTGAACTGAAATTTTGATAACATTCATTTCCTGGTGAACAGCCAGGCTCAGCTGCGAATAGTGCTGTCTAACGAGCAGTCTGAAGGCAGTTAACAAAGGAGATGAGGCACTCACTGTGCTTCAGAGGCTATAGTTGCAGGAGGGAGATGGGAAGAACACTCTCCTTGAGAGATTCTCCACATAGCTTTGTCCAAATATTCCCATGAAGCAGGAGTTAACTGAGAATTTCTTTCTCTCTGTCTGTACAGAAAGGAGGCCATATCACAGCCATAGACCATGAATAGTCATGATAAATGACCATGCCAGATTAGCTCCCTCTGCATTTGAGAGGATGAGTCTTAGTTCATAGCATGTCTGCTGAGTTTTTTTGCTCACTCTTCAAGGTTAGGCCTAAACAGCATCGAGTTTTTGAGCTTTGCCAAGGTTGCCCTCAAGAGGAGACTCATATTCCATACATAGAGCAAGCATCTGAGTGCAGGCCACCTGTGTAGCCTGCCCATATTTGGATGATTTGGGCAACAGCTCTAAGTGACCCTGTCTGAATAGAGACGTCAAACAACATGACTTCCAGTTGTGCCTTCCAACCTCAACCATTATTCTATACCTCATGCATGAATTACAGAATCACATACTGGGTCAGGTTGGAAGTGAATCATCTGGTCCAACCTCCCAGCTCAAACAGGGTCATCCCAGAGCACATGGCACAGGGTTATGTCCAGGCAGCTCTTGAGTACTTCCAGTGAGGGAAACTCCACACCCTCTCTGGGCAATCTGTTCCAGTGCTTGATCACCTGCCTGCATGGGAAAAAAATTCTTCCTCATATTCCTGTGTATCAGTTTCTACCTGTTGCCTCTTGTTCTATTGCTTGGCACCACCAAAAAATTCTGGCTCCATCCTCTTGACACACTCCCTTCTGTTACTTTTTGTAGTGGGCTGGCACTGGCTGGGTACCAGACACCCACCAAAGCCATTCTCTCACTCCCCTCCACAGCTGGACAGGAGAGAGAAAATATAACAAAGGGTTCATGAGTTGGGATAAGGACTGGGAGAGATCACTCACCAAATACCATTATGGACAAAACCAGCTTGAATTAGAGATATTAAATGAATTTGTTGCTAACCAAATTAGAGAAGGACAATAAGAAGTAAAATAAGACCTTAAAAAACAGCTTCCTCCCACCTCTCCCTCCTTCCCAGCTTTACCTCCTCCTCTGCAGCAACTCAGAGAGAGAGGGAATGAGTGTTAAGGTCAGTTCATTGCATGTTGTTTCTATCGCTACTCAGGGAGAAAAGTCCTTCCCCTGCTCTGCAATTACACCTGCACAATAATTTTTTTCAAATTCTTTTTTTAAGAATGTGGTCATAGAGGTATTACCATAATTTCTAATTGGCCCGGCCTTTTGTAGCAGCACATCTGTCTTGGAGCCACAAGGGATTGGTTTTTCTGGACATGAAGGAAGCTTCCAGCATCTTCTCACAGAAGCCACCTGTAGCCCCCCTGCCACCAAACCTGGCTATGCAAACCCAATACTCTTACACTCACTGATGAGGTCCCCTCTCAGTCATCTCTTCTCGAGGCTGAACAGGCACAGCTCCTGCAGCCTTTGCTTATAAGAGAGATGCACCAGTCCCTTAATCAACCACTGATTCACTCCAAGGTCTCCATGTCTCTCTTATCCTGAGGAGTCCAGAACTGGACACAGCACTCCAGATGCAGCCTCACCAGAGCTGAATAGAAGGGCAGGATCACCTGCCTCAACCTGCTGGCAATGCTTTTACTAAAGCACCCAAATCCAGTGCCTGTTTCTCCATTGCTTTTATAATTCTCACAAGTTACTGAAAGCAGTATTCAGAGCAAGCATACATGCACACGCACACACACACACACGCGCGCACACGCACATACACACACATATTAAGAAAAAAACAAAACTGTTGCATTTTACTTTCTGATAGAAATCACTATCACAAGATATTCTAAATTGTGCATATTTTATCCCATTTACAAACAAGCCAGCCACCTTCTCCCCAGGAATACTTTACTACTCTAAGGTAAGATAGTATTTTCACTTTCTTTCAAGATAGCTTAGAATAGGAGCAGAATACCTCAAATTACAGTACCTCAGAGCATGGAGAAGTAGAACCTCAGTGGTTTCATTTTAGAGGCTGCCTTCTTATGGGAACATATCAATGACTAGCTGATAGGTAATAAATCTATTACCTTGACACAACAGCAAAAATAGATGTTCCTCATTTCACTAAGGGAAAAACTGAAGCACAGAAAAACCCATTAGTAATGTGTAATCAATGAGTCAGAGTAAAGAAAAGGAAAGGAAGGATATAAGTAAAATCTATATGGTTGAAAAGAGTGAGAGAACAAAGAGATGGGAAAAGTTTGGCTGAAAAGCTTATAGTGATCTTTATGTGTACTTAGTCATTTAAATGCACAGCAGTGGTGCCATTGGAGCTGAAAAATTTGGTACCTGCATTTTTAAGTGGCTGGAAAAAACTGATTCTGTTTTCCTTGAGTCACCTGAATTACTTTGTTTGGATATATGAGGGGGAAACAAACAAGCAAACAGAAAATAACTCCACAAAACATGTAAGTTCCTTGATATAGTAAAGTGCCCAGAAAAACAGCTGTTCATGGTTCTCAGCTAAATTCACTAAGAATGGTCCTGATTTTTGTTTCTGTTTTTTTTCTGTTCCTTCCTACATAACTGCAGCCAGATTTTTAACCGTTGAAGTTCTACATGTGTTCCAGCAGTACTATGCATCAAAGACTTCTCCTTACAACATTCTTATGCATTTCAGATAAAGTGTGCAAAATCAGTATCCAGTCAGAATTCCCCATCTGCAGGTGCCAGTAGCAGCATGTAGCCATCATTTTACACAGAATGAAATGGTCACAGAAAGCTATAGAGACATATACCACACCCAGCAAGCAGCAAATGGAAAATATCAACAAGAAGGCTACGAATAAGGAAGAAACCAGACTGATGCCTCTTGGAGTCCTTTTCTTTTAAATCAGAAAGATATAGGACTTCTGACCAAGAGCATGGGAATAGAAGGAAAATACTTTTCCACATGTAGGAGGTAGGCTGTGGAGCTAATAAAAGAAAATTATCACGGAGACACACAATCAATAAAGCTGCACAAAAACCAGTTCCCCTTCTATGAAAATTCCTAGCATTTTTCAGTTTCCCTTACTAAATCACCATAAGTCAAAATCTAAAATGCATTCATAAATTAAGCAAATGCAAAAAAACTGTCTAGACAAAGAGATTCTGTTTTGATCATTATGAAGGTTATTTTTTTAGAAGTGGCTTAATTTTATAAAGGAAAAATTAGTTGTTAAAAAGAAACTGAATTTGTTTATTTTTTCAGAAGACTAAGAGAGATGTCTCATAAAAAATGAGACTAAACCTTTCCCACAAACAGGCCTTTTCTGAAAACAAAATATTTTTGACTGAGGAAAAGAGCCATTGAAAATTCCAAAGTATCCATAGCATTCTAAAAATCTCTTCCACATCTCAGACTGTAGTAAAGAGCTGTTATGTACTGGTAGACAGACATTTTTTCTATGGGTGTTCTCTCTTTCCCCTTTTAACCATGACACATTTCTTGTATAATAGATGTTGTGAAGGCATTTCTGGACATTTCTGGACATATTCATGCACATGAAAGAGAGGAAACAAGAGGTGGAATTTACTCTTTTTTTTCCTTCCAAATCAATGAAATTAAGTCTAATAAAAAGTTAATGCAACTTTGATAACAACTAGAATACAGATTGCTACAGATTAGCGATTCTGGTAACAAAAAACCAAAAAAACAGGAGCTAAAGTAAAAAACTCAGCTGTAGCAATCTGATTCTTGAAGGACACAAACCCTATAAATGCCAGTGGTCTCTGTCCTTCTTAGTTTCAATGTGAACAATGAATTTATTACCCTACAGCTTGAGTATATTCCATGTGTGGGTTATAGTCTCATAAAACAGTTCCATCAGCATCATGATGTCTTTGTTCTGGTGTACCCAAAATAAACAGTATTCAGAAGAAGACACTGGACTACTCATTAAACTACTCCAATCTATTTCATGTTGTAATAGTCCAACTCCTCCAAGAAAAACATGTTTGTCTTCATTGTAAATGTTCATCAGCAAGGAGCAGACAGTAGCTGAAATGCAATTTACAATAAAAAGAATCAAAGTGGTTAATTAGGGTATGCATCAATCCTTTTGTGGATATAATAAAGAAACATGCAGAGCAAACAAGTAAAAATTTCCTAGGTTGATGCATATAATTTCTTGTTAAATTTTAAAGCTATACATGAAATATAGGGAACTGTAGTCAAAATTAGCAATTCGAACTGCAGTCATAAACTGTAGCCCAGCTGTCTACTACAGGAGGCAGGAAGGATTTCAGTTTGCACTGTCAGGTTTTCTTTAGAGGATTAAAAGTATATAAATGTGATCTTTCTCGTGGTCATCAGAAACAGTCAACAATTCAACAGATTGCTTATTTTGATCTTTATGAGCAGCAGGCAGTCTGAGAACATAGTAGCAGGATGGCAATTCACAGCCAGCAGGGTAGGGAATTAACTACTAAAAAGGACAGAAGTGTAATAAATGTGTTGTCTAACCTGGTCTTCTTCTGTGGGAAGGTGGCCCCCTTAGTGGAGGAGAGAAAGGCAGCAGGTGCTGTCTACACAGACTTCAGTAAAGCCTTTGACACCATTTCCCACCACATTTCCCTGGAGGAACCGGCTGTTCATGGCCTGTATGGGTGTGTTCTTTACCTGTCTGGATGGCCAGAATGGTGGTGAATGGAGCTAAATCCAGCTGGTGGATGGTCACAAGTGGTGTTCCCCAACGCTCACAACTGGGACCTGTCCAATATCTTTATTGGGGATCTGCATGGGGGGCTGGAGGCACCCTCAGTTTGCAGATGACCCCAAGCTGGCTGGGAGTGTTGATCTACTGGAGGGTTAAAAGCCTCTGCAGAGGGATCTGGACAGCCTGGGTTGATGGGCTGACACCAGTTGTATGAGATGCAGCAAGGCCAAGTGCCAGATCCTGTACTTGGGTCATAACAACCCCAGTCATCACTACAGGCTTGGGGAAAAGTGCCTGGAAAGCAGCCTGGTGGGAAAAGGATCTGGGAGTCCTGATTGACAGCAGCAGAACATGAGCCAGGGCATGCCCAGCTAACCACAAAGGCCAATGACATCCGGGCCTGGATCAGCACTAGTGTGGCCATCAGGACCTGGACAGTGATTGTCTCCATGTACTCAGCACTGGCTAGGCCAGTTTTGGGGCCCCTCATACAGTGTGTTTTGACATTGAAGTGCTGGAATATTTCCAAGGGCAATGAAGCTGGAGAAAAGTCAGGAGCACAAGTCTTATGAAGAGTGGCTGACCTGTGGAAAAGGAGTCAGGGAGGGGTGGGGGCCAGATGCTATTGCTCTCTACAACTAAGATGATTGTAGCAAGGTGAGGGGCAGTCTCTCAGTTACATTTATAAGCAACAAGAGATAGGACAACAGGAAATGTCCAAAAAATTGCACCAGGGGAGGTTTAGACTTGATATGAGTAAAAATTTCTTTGCTGAAAGGGTTTTCAAACACTGGAACAGGCTTCCCAGGGAAGTAGTTGAGTTGCCCTGCTGAAGGTATTTGAAAAGATGTGTAGTTGTGGCACTTAGGAATGTGGTTTTGTGGTGGACTTGGCATTGTTGGGTTAATGGTCGAACTCCATGATTTTCTTTTCCAACCAAAATTATTTTATGTTTCTATGTTCCATATTTTGCTTATTTATGGCTAAATCTGAGGCTACATCAGTGATTCCCTTAGCATTTTCTAACCCAAGCATTTAGAGACAAGGACTGATGAAGTATTGTGCTATAAGGTCATATAACAAAGAGATGTTTATATGTTTTAGTCCAGAGCCCTTCTGTTGTAGTGCACAGTGTAACAAGCATTTACCCAAGACAGCCCACAGATTTACCTGTTCTGCACAACGTGACACAAGCTAAAGGCGGTAGCAGAAGATCAAAAGTCACCTGTAACACTTCACAAGAAGAAAATGAGGAAATTCCCAGGTTGCCTTAGGATGTACGTGACACCCTTCTGTTACCCAGGAAAACATAAACCACATTGAACAATCCCTGACCTTCTGACCTGGGAAAACTTCCTCCTGCCTTCAGATCTGGTGATTAATTTAATCCTGACTCCATAAATGCAGTACGTCAGCCAGACACTTCCCAGCATCCTGTCTTGCAACCACATCAGAAAGCTGCCTTACATTTCCAGGGAAAAGGAGCAGAATATCTCCTTGCCCTGCCAGGTGTGCACTGACATACCAGATTGCTGTGGTGCAAATGGAATGCAAACAAACAGCAATGCCACATCCTTCCAGAACATCTGAGGCTTCACCTGCTAACTCCTGTAATTACATTAACCTTCCTTGCAAATACCTCATACTGGTGATTCAGTGCTATTTTATGGTCAGACAAAACCTTCAAGTGTCTTTTTGTCACCTTTTCCTATTATGTTCTAAAGTTTACTGCAGAACTTTCCATTTGAAGTCCCTAAGAACATGTTTTTGAGCAATGCACCCTCACATTTCTATCCATTTCATAACATTAAGCTGTCTCTATTTTTATTATTCCAGAGGAGAAGGGCATCTGTTTCTTTCTCACTACTGATGGAGCCATGCTTTGACTGTCAAGAGCAATCAGCTTTAGTGTCTGACTAAAGCACAGACCTGTCCCTTTCTGCAGGGATGCTAATGGATATTGTATCCCATAGCTTTTTCAGTCCTTTAAACAATAGCTTCCTGCAAGCAATAGCAATGGAGAGAGAGAACAGAAGAGTGAAAAGAAATGAGAAATAAATTGTTTCTAGTAGCAGAGGGATTAGTTTGTGACCATTCCTCACTAAGATTCCCAAAGTCTGCATTAATTTTTCGGAAGCTAAAAAGGCAGCACATTTCAGCCATTTGTGGAGGGGTTAAAATCAGACAAAATATAGTAATTATCTTTTCACAGTATGGTGTATTGCCATCTTGTGGCCGGTTTACCTATACCGTGCTGAAAATGCAAATAAGGTAAGTGCAGTTTTCTGTTTGCAATCTTATGTAAGTATAACCATTTAAGAACTGTAAGGGAGGTTGATTGCAAGTGAATGAAGTATCGCATAAACTGACAAAAAGCTCAGATAACCTTAGTACCATTCCATCAAACTATTTTTCCTTTATGTGTGGCTGCTGTTTTTCTCTACTGTAACTTGTATATTAATTGCTTCACTTATATCCTTCTTTCTTATTTTTTGCATTATGTTCAATTAAATGCAGTTCAGTGACATTTTTTTTTATTTTTTGCCTTTTATTACATTTTGTATTTGATTCTGAAAATAAAAACTCCAATTAGATTCTGTGAAATTGCTGAAGTAAATTCAGCAAGAACTTTGATGTGACCAATGAGTAAAATAATTAGCTAAACAAGCATGGACAAAATGCAAAGATAAAAGCTATATTGCAACAGAAGTCTATTAGTTACATGTTTTATATGTCCTGCTTATTAGAATGATTTTTTCCTTAGGTATATCTCCAGAATACTCTCCAGAATGCCCACATATTATCTGCACAGAAAATAAATACAATATTTTAGGGAAAAGGGAAGAGATCTCTGCTCAGTAATATACATCAGCCCAAGAGATTTCCTCCTAAACAGCAGTAGACTTGGGCTGGCACTTTAATGCTTTCCTGGGTAAAGGAAATCTCATAAAGAGATCTGTGTTGATTATGAAACTGTCCTGCTTTGATGACAGTGAGAAGAATAAATGACAAAGTGACTCTTAGTGGTTTCATCATTCCTTTGATCTCACTCTCTTTCATAAAGATGTAAATCAGATAAAACAAAATCAAGAGAAAAAACAGTAGAATCAAGTGAAGTTACACTGTTAATAGATAAACAATAAACAAGATAATTGCTCTCAGTTACCATTTAACATCTCCCTTAAAATCTTCTGTATTTTTAAGCCTTTCACACTTATTCTTATATTGCCTGAATTTTAATGCTTAATATTTAAGAAACCTGAAGTTTCTTCAGTCTGAAGAAGGTGACACCCTCATTTGACCTGCTGCTTCCAAAGGTGGCTGAAGCAACTTCCTTGGAAAAAAGTTGTGAACAATTGCATACCTTCAGTGTTCACATGGGGATTTCTGGGGGGAAAAAAATTAAGATTAACCAAAAACACCCCCCAGATCCAAGCTCCCTCTTTCCTGTGGTCCACTCTATAGTTGTGGCCAACTGTTTCCTAGCAGAAACAAGAAGGACCAATTTTCACAGGCTTCCACATGAGAAAGATGAACAAACAGATGGCAGAACATGAACCTGCCATCAACTACTGTTCCCCATTGATAACTGTTGATACCAGCATGTACTTGCTAGAGCAGTTCTTAGACAGTCCTGCAGTTGCAGCACACAAAGCTCACACTAAGCAAAAGATCATTCAGAAAAACACTGATCTTCACAGGAAGCTGAGATGAGTTACTTCATTTTTATAGTCCTCTGCCCTCCATTTTGCTTCTATGGGAGACTGGAGCAGAGAAGCAATCATAATGTTCATTTGCTGGGAAGGAGAGAAAAAACATGGAACTGATTTCCAGCCATAGTTTCTCATTCAACTGTGTCACAGCAGTTTAAACAATCCCAGGCCTCCTTCCTCATACCCCCTTCTCCATCTTTGTGGTGCAATGCAAGTGGTTTTGCCCCAAACTCTAACAGACAACTGTTCTGTCTGAAAAATAACCTGCCAAAATGAACTTGGCTCTTACGTAACTCATTGCTCACCTACTTGGGCAGTAGAAGAGAGAGAAGAGGTAATCCCGCAGCAATTAGCCATGGGAACAGTGAGTGGGTGGCAGGTAGAACCTGCTTGCTTTCATGCTGAGTTCCTGAAATGTACATCAAGTTTCATCTGTAGAGTCCTTCTTCCTTTTTTCAGGAAGCATTACCATTTTCAGAAAGCATTAAGCTTTCAGAAAGCTATCTCTTGAAGAGCTCAGGCCAATTAGGGCTGCATACTGCAATTTGGGCAATACAGAGCTAGAAAATATCTATACATAAATAGGAATTACAAAATTGCCTTGGCACTTTTCTCTAATGAATTTGAATGTCTGTTTTGAAGTGTAATTGTACATGTGTAACAATTTCCAGGGTTCTAACTCTATTGCCTGAACAGAGCAAAACCAGGTCCTTCCGTGCTAAAACACAAGTCCCACAGGATTGCCAGTTTTCCCTAGATAAGCAATTAATTTGGCAGGTAGCAGCAGCAGACACTGATGTGCCCACACAGTGGGTTGTGTTCTACATAACAACCTCTAAATTTCACTCTCAACACTTCAGATGATGAGAAGGGGAGGTGAAGCAGTTGGCTGTACTGAATTAACTTGTCTGTGTTCCAGGTGAACCCCCAATTGCTGGTGTTAATAAAACAAAGAACAGAAGGTGGCCCTCAAATTCTAACTTACTTATTTTCTGATAGTCTGCAAATAGAAGGACCTCAGTCTAGGCAAGAAGAAGACACAGAAGCCTCAAAAATGAGCAAAACTATACTTAATATTTTCTTCAACTGTGTGGTGAAATGCGAACCAGTTGGCAAAATGGATCAGCTACTAGAGTTCAACAGAGCATGGCTGGGGCTCTGCTCTGTTATGTTCAGTTTAGCTATGAGTTGTGCTGGGAGGCATTATGTATTTAAGGTCCAAGTACAAGATGATGACACTTGGCATTTCCTAGAAGCTGACAGCTGCAGGTAGTGGCAGAGCAACTGGCTGTGATGCAGCAGTACTGTCAGTGCTGCCAGTCTTGGTACAGGGTGACTGCAAGTGCTTAGAGGTTTGTTCCTGTTCAGTTTCAGCATTTCTGCTTTGTATTTAGAGCAAACACTCCTCCCTAGATAACTGCAAGTAGGATGGCCCAGGAGCTGCAGGGAGCCCTGAGAGGAGTGTCTCGGGACACATAGGAATTGTCATCAATGACAGAAGGTACCATTGAAAGGAAAGTGTGAATTTGAAGTACATGTCATTTAAAGATGTCTCATAGGAAAAAAATGTGCCTTCATCTGGAGTTACTAATTTCTGTCCAGAGGGTTAATCACTAGATACTATGTCTGGATAATATAAATGCCTTTCTTGATAAATTAAACCTTTGAGTTCTGTTTATGGTGGTGGTGGTGGTGGTTTTTTACTTTGAACCATATTAAAGGAAAAGAGGGTATTGATTGGACCTGACAGGTGGTAAAGGAATTTGTCCGGGCTGCAACCTCTTCAAGTCTAGCCAGTTTCAGCTTTCCTGTTTTAAAAGCATTAACCATTTGCTCTGGGCCTGGCAGTCAGGGAAGAGAAACCATGGAATGCAATGAAATTACTTTACTCTCTGGGAGGCAAGTGGAAGGAGATGAGGGTTCTAGTAATGATTCAAAGTTGTTACCATGTCATCTCTGATGCATATATGAAGCTACGCACCTTGGAAAATGCTGTACAAATCCTCTGTAGAATGCAGTGTTGAAGCTCTCTCGAGAAAATTGCCTACACTAAAATCAGAGCTGAAAAGCATCCAAATCAAATAGACTGAGAGAGGAAATATCATGTAATGAAAATAGAAGAAAAAGCACCTAAATAAGAGGTTTAATTCAAAATCATTCTTGAAAAGTAAAGCTATTGGAAAACAAGGAAGGAGACTGCAATCTCAAGGTTTTAATTAAAAACAAACTAGAGATCATGAAAGCAATTTTTAGGAATCAGAGAATATCTGTGTTAGTTGTACTGCTAAAACATTAAAGATTAAAATAATTTACAATTATGGGCATTTTAAACGCTGCACTTAAGTATAACACTTTTTAGAAACAATGAAACTGATTTTAGGTGCATTAACCTGAGCATCTGAAATGCCTTTGCAACACCTCCTGAATCTGGGGGGTTTTCTTTCTGAGCTTCCTCAAATTTTACTTCAGCCTTGAAAAGAAAATCCTGACAACAGCAGAATATTTTATAAATAAAGATTGTTGAATCAAGAGGAGAAGACAGGCATCACAGTGTTTTGGCTTAAGTGTAGAAATTCATTTTTCTCAAGATCAAGTCTGGCAAGGCAGCTGTAAAACTCTGTTGCTTCTAACAAACTCCCTTGATCTCTCCAATGAAAAGTTGTATTTTTTCAACATTTTCTTGATGTATACTTTATGCTAAGAATTTGCTGATAAAGTGGTTGCATAACAGATGCAGATTTCCTCATGGTACACTGGAAGGGATGAAGTGACAACACACTGGTTCCCACAAAGAATTTGCACCCAAATGATGTGTGTCACTTTTTATTCCATATCCTTCATCCCACCACTCCTGCCTGGATGATGGATTGGACACAACTCCTGCTCCAATGATGTGTGTCAAGGCTCTAGCTGCAGTGCAAAAGTAAGACTCCATAAGCACCTGTCACTTTTCTTAGATTAGGGTTGCAAAACTACCATGTTACATGGCCTTGATTGTCATTCAGTGCGAGCAGAGTTCCATTATAATCTAAACTTACAATTATTATAATTTGGGTATGATAAACAAAGCTGTGAAATAGAAGGTTAGCTTTACATTATTTGTCTGCTTCTTGAAACGACACTTACTGCTGCTGGAATTCCATGTTTATCACATCCCACAGGCTGCCAAGCCAAATCTGCCCTAGTTTGAAAGAAATGATAAATTCAAATTGGTTTATGCCAGTCCTGACAACTTCACCAGGAATCTAAAAGCCCCATGTGGTTGGCAGCATCACCAGGAAAAGAGGTTTTGAAAGGTTTGGAATAGAAATCAAGTGAACAGGGTTGTAGGTACTAGATAATGCAGAAAGGACACCCATCCTTCCTCTGCTGAATGTTAATGGAGGGGGGGAATCATGGGAAGGATGATAATCACTGGAAGCTGCAGATGTGGTTCTGGAGAGATAAATGGATTTTGATTAAATATCAGGATGCATTTTCTCTTTTTTTTTTCATCTTACTGTTCAACGCAGAATAACCCTTTGGGTGCAATCCCAAACCCTGCTGAATACTGCCATCAATTCAGTAGACTCAGTATGACACTTTCTAAATTACTTTATTCCCTTCAGAAGAATGCAGGCAGTAAGAACACTTTTTGACACCTTGGTTAAGTCATGAGTATCTCTAGTCACACTATAATGGAGTTCCTTGAGCCCGTATGTCCGTTTCATTTTAGCAAAACAAATTGATTTCCTAAATGCAATAAGAAGAGGTTAAGATTTAGCTCCAACTCTGCATGCTAATACCAGGCAAAGGAGAATCCATGTCTGCAGACAAAAATGTAAACAATAAAAATTGGGGTTTTTAAAATTACATCATTAAGCCATCCTAATTATATCATTATAATGTAAACAACATTTATGGAATGAGCAATTCAGGACACAGTCAGATCTGAAGATTTTCCAGTCACAGTCAGGGAGAAAAGTTACACTTATGATCTAACTCCCCTGAAGATATCATGATCCACTACCCAGTTATCCTGTAAGAAAACTGTATGTCTGCCCTCAGATTTCTATAGAGTTTCTTTCCTTAGTTTTTAACAGACTGTACTTTAGGAAAGGAATACATCTGAGTCTGTTTATTTACTTCAGCCTTTAAATGTCCAGGACTGTGCATAGTGACTGTGGGAGGAGGGAGAGGGGAAAGTCCATCCTGCAGTCCTTGGGAAGCAATCCTCCAGTTGCTTTGCAGTACAGCCCCAGCTGTCCATGTTGCTCTGATCTCATTGTGCCCAAAGTGCAGCCCCTTTCAACCAAGTCCAATGGTTTTGATATGATACTCAAGAAGGGCTGCTAACCCAGAACCCACCTCAGCTAAGGCTAAGATCTCTGCCTTCACAATAATGTTGAACTAAAAAGAACAATAAATTTCACCTGTTTCCCCAAGTCAAATGGCTTTCCCATGATAGAAATCTATGTTGCTACATCTTGGTGGCCTTTCAGTGAAGTTCTTTGACATCTCTTCTGCCAGGCTTCTATCCAAGGAAATCAACAACTGTTCCCTACTCAGCTCAGGCTTCCTAGCCCATGGTACGAACATCCTCCATTGAGCTGACTTTCTCCAACATGTTTCTTTTTTGGCTATTCCTCCGTCTCTTGTTGCACTCAGAAACACAATAACTGCCACAATGCATCAGATTAAATGCCAGTTTAGCCAAGAACACGGACTCAACAGCACTTATTAGTCAATATTTCAGGAAACAGAGGTATCCCATGATATAAGAGAAGTACAGTGAGAAAATAAATGCAGTTTCCCAGCAATTAGCTGTTTAGGAGCTGATATTTGGGAACTTTTACTGGACCACAATGTTTAATACTCTGAAAGTTGATAGTTTTTATATAATCTAATATCTGGTTTTTAATCCTTTTGGCCTTTTCTTGAAAAAAGTGCTATGACTTAATTTTGAATATTGTACAAATACTTCCTTTTGTGTTGTTTTGTTTTTTTTTAATTCACTGTTGGTAATATCACTGGACATCTCCTCAACCCCAAGGACAAAAAAAATTGCATGTAAGAATTCCCAATTCACCTCCCCTAAACCATTTATAGTACTATAAGCTTTTATCATATTACCTTGTCATCCATCTCTTTTTCAGACTGGAAAGCTGTCTGTCTTTGCTGTTGTGTGTCTTTGATCACCTTGCAGCCCTTCTCTATTTCATCTCCAGGTTTCTTATACCTGTCTTGAGGCTGCTGGGGAAGACCTGTACACTCCTTCAAGCTCTGGAAGCACTGTGAATTTATGCAGTGACATAAGAACATTTCCTGGGTTTACTCCATCCCTTTCTCAAAAATTCATAGTGTTTCATTTGTTTTTTTGACCTGCCAAGGGCATGGATCAGATGTTTCCAGAAATTTATTCACAGTCATTCCAAAATTTATTTCCTGGTTAGTAATAGCTAATTTAGAGCCTGTTAATATGTATGAATAGTTTGAGTTATTTTTATTCCATTTGCATTACTTTGCACTTATGAGCATTAATTTTCATTTGTTATTTTATTATCTAGTTACACAGTATTAAGAGATTCTGCTACAGCTCTTTGCAGTCAGCTTTAGATTAGACTGTTCTGAATAATTTGTTATCAGCTGCGATCATCTCAATGCAGTATTTATTCCCTTTTCCAGCTCTTTCCTGCACTCATACTTTCTATTCTCTGCACCATACGCAGATTTTTCTAGAACATGGTCATCGCCCCCTTCTCAGTCCTTTTCTAGGCTTCTCCTCAGAACACCATGAAAAAAAAGATGCTCCTGAGTCTCCCATTCAGTTAGCACATCTACAACAGGCTGTCTGTGTGGGATTCATCCCACCTAACTTTAGATGGTGACATCTATTTCTGAGCCAAGTTCTCTCTATAATCAAATAGAGAGGAAATAGGCAGTGCTACAGTGGAAGTGATCCAGCTCTAATGTAAATGTCTAAAATGCATCAGATGATTCATGTCCTAAAAGTGTTTATTCCTCCTCATTGACTCCAAGGGAGTCTACAGTGAGTGGAACAGATGCAGATTGTCTACGTCAGAGGCAGAGACATCATAAATTAGGTGAGAAGAATCCTGCTTTTCCCACGCAGATCTCACTGGGCTGCAGCCACGTAATTTTTCTGATGGACTAAAAATCCAAGAATCACATTCTTTAAAGACCTCAAAGCTGTAATAGGGGAGGACTGGACTTACCAGAAGTATACAGGACAGCATCTTTGTGATTTTCCACACAGGGAAAATGCAGCTTCCTTCGCCCTGTGTGTGCCATGTGGCAAGGGGCCCACGTATAGCCAGGAGTTGGTCCAGCTGGATGCAGGCTTCCCAGACCAGAGAGGGCATAGCTGTACACAGGCAATGTTTCACATGTCCTGTCCCCCCTTCCTGCATTATCCTGGCTCCAGAATACCATAATGTCTCCACAGTTACTATCAGAATGCTTTGATTTTCTGTTTTTTTCCTTGGAAACATGATTTGCATCATTGCATCATTTCTGTGGCATCGCATCTTCCACAGAAAGAACAAGCTTATAATGGATATGTGTGCTTCAGCTCCTCTGTCTCCTCTTACTCACCATCCTTTCCATTCCAAGTCACCTGTCACAGCCATCAAGAGTCATGCCTGGCAGGGCATCATTCACTTGCAGCTTTCAGCTTGTTCCCTCCAGAAGTTAATGGCAAAAGCTACATTTCTAAAAAAGCAATGTTCCCACAACAGTCCACTGAGGGAGCTAATATAATATTGAGACACTTGGTAAAGTTACCTCTGAGATCTGTTTTACAGACAATAATACAAAGGAAAAGTGCTGAATTCATGGTGTAAAAAAAAAATATATATATATATATATATATATATATTTTTTTTTATTTATTCCTTTTCCTTTATGCAATATTCAATAGGGCACAAAAATCCAGGGAGAATCTTGCTCTAAAGCTTTAAAATGTTACTGCAAATTAATATGCTCTGGCTAAGACCCTTAAGCAACTGAACTACTCTGAAAACATAGCTTATAGTAATACTTGTTCTTCTGTCAAGGAAATATTCAGAAAACACAGCCTATAAAGAGTCTTTAATATTAAAATTATTTCTTTTATCTCTAATTAGACTACAAGGCAATCTTCTGACCCTAGCTTGGATTAAATACTGTCTGAGATGAGAGCAATGAGGCAATAAGTATATTAGACAGACAGTACTACTGCTTACCTCAGGACAAACAGAAGTATTGAAGATGGCAACAACACAATCCTTTATTCCTTTTTTATTTTATTATAATCTTCTTCACTTCAGCTGAATGTGGAAGACCCATATCCTCTCCAGACAGAAACTTGGAATCCTTGCCTAGAGACTGGTGAGTAATGCCAGCCCAGGAATGGCAAAGGAGAGCAGCTATTCTCTCAAAAGAAAGCTTGAAAGGATTATTTAAGACTATTCCATGATGAAAAGGACAGAATATCATTAATCTAATTACTTAAATTTTAATCTAATATTTAACACAGACATCCTGTATGTTTTTCCACATGAGTAATGGGAGATACTTTTCAAAATCACTTATATACTCCCAGAAACCATCAAAGCAATGAGATAGAAAGCACTGGAATTCAGTGTAAAGCCCTACCAAATGCCTGATCACTAAAACTTTTAGAAACTATGATAGGGAGATGAAGGTTAAGCTAATATAATGAGGTATATAGAGAAAAATCACACGATTGCTGTTATTAACTGTTACTGTATGAAGGTAAAGTTCTTCTGTGCCCAGCAGTACAATGTGGATGTCCCAGCTGGGTGCTCACCTCTAGACCATTTTCTAGTCAGTGGAGAGAAACCAGATATTCTGGGATATAATTAATTTTTTCTTAAATTAGACCCTTAAATTATGACACATCTATGGAAACCCCACATCCAGAATCCCATCTTGTGAGGAGGCTACCATCCTTGTATTCCTACTGCTCATTTTTATTAGGGCATTTTCTAGCTATTATTGAATGCAAATGAGGTGTCTCAAGAGCCTTATTATTTATCTACTCATTCAGAAAGTCTCCTTGAGCTTCATTCTTGTGTAGCTGCTTAGGACCTGCACAAATGCTAATGGAGCACTCTTAGCTTGTCTGAAATGGATTCCTCTCTGCTACATAGAATAGTTTTCCATAGAGCTTCTTCTTCCCCCCTAATTACTTTTTATCTTAGGAAGTCAGCAGACTTGCAGCTACAAACTTGAATTTGGGCATTATGTATATTTTATATGCCATATCTAGAATAAAATATATATGATAAATACTCTCCCTCCTTAGAGGCTGTTTCTACAGTCTGAGGCCTGGCCCTTTTGGCAGCTCACCTGCACCATGTGCCCCAGGGGCCAGGCTTCACAGTCAGTATTAACAACTTTAATTTATGTAAATACAAAAAAAATTAAAATTAAAATTTTCCTTGTTTCAAGGGAAGCAACTGAAATCTAAATTGAAGTAAAGGCATATAAGACAAGATTTAGGAATTCTTCTTTTGAGTTTTTGAAGATTTCACTGATACTGGGGTTTTTTTTCCTGATCATACAGATGCTGCTTTTCAGACATTGTAATGTCTGAATTTACAGAAGTGGCTAAAAGTTTTCTCCATTTTGCCTAGCAGGAAATGCATTCATTTCATTTTAAGCACTTAATTCTTGAGTGTTCAGAATTAGTTACATCAGATGAAGTCTTGGAAAAGTTCCTTTTAACTACAGCAGGTCCAAATTTCACCCCAGGCTAGATTTTCAGAAGAACTGCTGGTTCCTGACTCAGAGAGATCAGTGGAAGTTTCAAAGGCTCAGAGAAGTAAAAAATCTGGGTCTAGATATAGGAACCTCGAGCCGAGCAAAAGCAAAGGCATCTCAGTTCAAGCACTGCTTTTGAAAATTTGCCTGCACATGCAGGAATTTATCATGTTCAATGATCTACTCATGATCTGCCCACTGGGCTGCAAAGCCTAACCCAGGAGATTTCTATCCCAGTTACAGCTAAGGTAAAAAGCCAAAAATGGCTTTTTTATCAATACAGCTCTTCTTGTAATTTGAGTGCTTTGGATTGCTCATTGCAGCTTTGCCTCATGCAGGCCAGACACAGAGGGAGGTGGAGGATCTTGACAGAGATCAATAATGTAGTTTAGACAAGGCATTAGGGGAGCGTCTGTCTGCTTTGGTATCTCCCTCTGCCTTTCTAGAGGGGATAATGGGCTTTGACATCTTGCCAACCCTGCCATCCTGGAAGAGTTCATTGCTAGTTCAGCTCTGAGTGTCTCCTGTTTATCTACCATCAACCACAACACTCTTAGGAAATTATTTCTGTCTGGTATTTCCATCCTGAAAAGCTACCTTACAATGCACAAAACAGTATTCTTACTTGCACAGCTCATGGTGATCTCCCAGGAAATAACTCCTGCATTTTTCCCCTATTCATGGGGCAAAAAAGTAGGAAGCTTTCTACTTACTCTAAGTATGATGCGTATTTTTATTTTACTTACTCCAAATATTTATTTTATTTTTGTGTTTCTTGACTGTTACATATTAAGCAGCAATCTTCTGATACAGCTGTTTCCCAGCAAAGGGAAACCAGAATCCATTGAATAAATCTCTGATGAAACAAAATGCTGAATTTTCTGAATTGTCTCCTGGAAATGGTTTTCAGTGAGCTTGAGAGAAAAAGAGTAGCAATAAAATTAACGCAGATGAAGAAAAAACTAAGAGGTGAAGTAAAGAACTGAGAGAGAATTTTTCTGGTGAGGCTTGCTGACAGCAAACTAAATCAAAATTCAGGAAAAATTCTTTATGTCACAGCATGTGCAGGAGGAAAACATTCTTGCAGAAGTACTTTAAAGGTGATGGTAAAGAAGAGAATGAAGGCCAATTCCCCAAGAACAGAAAAATTAAATTAAGAAAAACAGGGGCAGGTTTGGACAGCTAGTTCCAGATGCCCAAATAGTTTGGAAGATCCCACATTATCAGTGACATGCTACTGTGGAATCTTTATTTTCTCTGCCCTCCCCAATTCTCTTCATGTCTTATGTCTTGTGACCACTTCCAGCACCTCATTTTAATAATCCCCAGGACCTCTTTGTCCTGCTGTGCCATTTCACCTGTTCCTGATATTCCTGGAAACCCTGGGAGCTGTAAATGCCCTCCCCAGGCAGGCCTGCTGCAGCACCAGCAAGACCCTGGCACATACCTGCAGCTGTCGCTCCCCCGCCAGCCTGTTTCCTCCATGCTCAGAACATCCTGTGTAAGGCAGTGTGCTGCTCCATTCTGTCATGCTTTTTCCATCTTGATCCACTTTTATTTCAAGCCCCCAAGAAAATTGCAAGGGAAAAAAATTTCTGCTTTTACAGTTTTACTAAATATCTTTTACTTCTGTCTGTCCCCTGCTATGCAAGACCTTTGCTGAGTGACTGATGTTCTTCTGAATATGGCTTTATACTTCCTCAGTTTATGCATAACTTTGTCAAAGCTGGTGTGTGCTTCCTCCCAAAAACTCCTTCTATTCTGGTTTGTTACCCATCCTCCTTCATGGCATTGAAACTGAAGTGAGTTATTTAGGGCAGGGACACTGTGTTTCCATTTCCATTACAGAAAGCTTACTAAGTTCTCCATGACTATAAAATAACAGTTTTCCCAGCATGTTTAGCTGGGACAAGGTTAGGGGGCTCCAGAGAGGCTAGTCGCTTCAAGTCTTGCAAGCCCTGCTTCTGGATGGTGTCATTCCACAAAGCATTCCTTCAAATGAGAATTTTGGTGGCTGGGTGCCAGAAAATTATGCAATGTCTGTAAAATGTGAGGCACGGAATGGATTAGTACTTTGTCTGTCAGCTGAAAATTTGGGTTATTTTCATGTTCTGGGATGAAGGTAGTTCAAAGAGACTGTGAAGCTGCCACAAACATTCTGTTGCCGTTGGTCTGTTCTGAGCTAACGCTGAAATATTTGTGGCAGTGCCACTTCTGTTCCACCCCTGTATAGGCAAAGAATCAGCACAGGGGATGCCAAAGTGGGACACACGATCTGCAGCCCACTTCAACCCAGGAAGTTGTGCAATTAGTTTAATTCAAAGTGATAATTGACCAACTCATGACTATTCCTAGGATAAAAAGAGCAGGAAAGATGTTTTGGTGCTGTGTCTCAGCCTCTTCAGGCTTTCTGGTTATCTTCTTTATATATTTAATTAAATACATTTGAAGGACAAATCTAGAGGCTAATGAGGATTTACAACTCCCACTGAAATTAAAAGCAGTTGCACATGTTCCTGAGGTTTTGAAAGAAGTATATTCATTTCATAAAAAATACATTAGATGCACATTCAAGTTCTAAAACATGACAATAAAAGCAAATACATTTATAATTAGTGCTGCCCCTCATTCCTTAGACCCAGGCTGGCGTCTCCACTATTCAATCAATGCTTTGCTCTTACGTTGTATTTTCTTGATTTTTCCTTCATGTTTGCATTCAGAGCTCTTCTGCATGAAAAGTACTATAAATAAGCAAGCTGCTATTACTGCTGACCGCAGCCTATGACATCCTCCCAAAGCTTCCTCTTTTCCTGGGTGTCAGCCTGATTTGAAAGGAACTGGTTACATGAGTGATGAGTGCTTGTCCTTGTCTGGGCAAGTTGCTCTAGAATAAATATAGGAATTTGAGACAAAGATTTCATCCTGTCCTTTTAGGGACTTGCAAATGCAAAATTATTTCATGTCAAAGGTAGAGAATGAAGATGGTGCCAGATGATGGGACAAAGCCCAGTGATACATTACTGATTGCTTTGGAAGACAAAGCTTTTATTTATCTCAAAAGGTAGATTATAGAAAATGTTGGCAGCTCACCCCTGAGTATACACTCCATTTCATGTACAGGAATTCCAGTAAAATGTGTCATATTAAAGGAATTAAAAGTTGATGATTATATTGACAGGGGCACAGGAAATAGAGAAATAGATTATTTTAGTGAGCACAAAGATTCATTATCTTGCAAATCTAGACAAAGTACATAAAGTAAGTGTTGACAACATAAGTATTTTCATATAAATAGTGGTAAATAATGCTGTAATACAGCAATTGCACAAACTAATGTGTCTCTGCAGACCTTCAACAGACAGATGGGATAAACTCGCTTGAACAGGCATAGGTTTTATCACAGTCATAAACACTGAGTGTGGATTCTGAGAAATGTAGACTGAGATCTTGGAAAGCATGGTTGCTAAAAGTATTGTAGAGGTCCCAACATGTAATCTGCTAAATGTGTGTTGCCTTGTATCAGCAAAGAGGAATTTCTATTGCTATAGCTAAGACAGTGAGTATTATCATTGTTTGAGACCAAGGGAATTTCAAACGCTTGCATCTGCACATCAAAGAGCCATTGACAGATGGGATAGAGCTCAATGAAAGATTCAAGATACAGAAAATGTATTTTCTTGTCTCTCTCGGTGTAAGTGATACAATTCCTTTTGCTTGTTGTGAACCAATAAAGTGTCAGCAAGGAGTTGGAGACTGAAGGAAATTTTCACTCTGTAGGATTCCCTGATTTCCTATCACAGGCAGTAAAGTACTGTGCATCCTGTAGGAAACAGTGATGCAGGAGCATAGCCAAGAGAGCAAATCATTTGGAAAGGGTTTCACACCTTTTTTGTCAGTATCTAGGCAGTATTTTAGTCAGCTACCATGGATCTGACACTGAGCTGCACAAGTTATTGCCTTCTTGAATGGAGAAGGCAACAGAAGTACTACAGCTGGGCAGCTCCCAGTAATAAATGTCATCAGAGCAGTGGAGAAAAATTAAGATATGAAGTTGCATTTGCAACAGTATATTTCCATTCTTCCATCCCTGCACTGAAATTTTCCAACAGAGACAAAGGAATTGGAGATAGAAACAGAGGAAGGACTCTGGGGTTATACATCACAAAGGTATGTCATGAAGGATGCAAAAGGGCAGGAATCAGAGGAAAGAAAATAAGAAACAGGCTTAAGGATACCTCATATTCTTGAAGAGTTGCACTGTTATGGTGATACTAGCATAGAAAGAAGATAAATTTTTCTTAAGCAGTTAGAAAAAGTGTGACTTTGATGGACTCCATCAAACTTTCCTGTCTCCCAGCGCTGTCAGTCCTTGTAGGGGTCAGAAAGGAATGAGGGACTGAGGATTGCAGCAAGAGCTATGTCTTGGCTACCTTGACACTTCCTCTCCTCTCTTCTGTTGGTCAGTTTCTTCTTGTGTTTCCTCTGCATGCCTCAGACCTAGATTTGGTGTCTTATAGAGTTACATAAGTCACCCATCTGGAAGCAGCATGCTGTGCAGGGAAGGAAAGGAGGCTGCTGGTTTGAAATTTAGATACAGAAAAAAAAGACTAACTCAGACACTGTGATTGTGAAATATTTGCTGGCTGAATTATTTTTGACACACGCTTTCCCTCCATTTACTGAAGCACTGTGGAGAATTTATCTACTCTTACACCTTTACAATTGGTCTGTAGGGGTGGTTTTAGCTCTGTTTTTCAGTGTTAGACTTCTCTAATTAATTTTTTTCCCACTGTCTCCTTTCACAATAATGAGGTTCTATTTGCAATACATATCAACATGTTTACTGTAATTATATTCATAGCAGTACAAGTAAGACATGGCTGAGAACATAAACTCTGCTTTTGTTTACTGTGTTTTTCCTGTTTGTTTCTTCTGGCCCTCAGATGTGATGCTGCAGAATATTTTCCTTTAAGTGAGAGATGTGGTAAATTCTGACCTCTTTTACCACAGTCATAAGTAGGACACGAATTTCCTTAGCTCATATTCTTTTATCTTCTACCTTCCCAGGTTTCCTTTTGCCTCAAACCAAGCCCTGCATAGAAACAATCATTTGTCTATCCAGGTGATTCCCAGACCAAGACTGTTAAGGAAACCAAGCAACTACCCAGCAGCAAATACAGTAACTCTGTTTTTGTCAACCCTTCTGCTTATTCCTAACACAAAGCCCCTGAGGAAAGACAAGGTGTCTTCAGAGTGGCACAAAGGAAATTTTTTTCTGAAAGTGCCACTGCTTTCCAAACCCCTGCACAACAGCCTCAAAGGAAAGTTAATAAGCCAAGGCAGAGGCAGCAGCTGGGAGAGAGAAGCCACTGCTGTGGGAGAGAATTGACTAGATCCTCACTGCCTACATAGAGAGGTTTCCTGTGCTCTTCATCCCAGTTCTACAGGTTCACTCTCTCAAATTATGTGTTCTATACTGTTGGAAATAGCCTTAGTGACTCAGATTGCTGAGGAGTCTGCTTTGCTGTTATCTGAGTGTCTATATACTGAGATTTGCATTTCTGGCTTTAAAATTAATCACAGTATCATATTTGACACAGAGCTTGGAGAAACTTCTCCAAACAATGGCTACACAATGCATCTGCCTGTCAGTGAGAGGGTACAATTCCAGGAGAATTTCAAATCTTAACAAGCTGAAAATTCTGCTGGCATTCTTCTAGCTTTTTAGTGGATTTTAAAAGCTGAATTATATTAAAAAAGGATCTGTTTCATTGGCATAACACTTTTGTGGTCTCAAGAGAGCAGTCAAGGTAGAATATAGACACTATCATGGTTATAAAATACACAAACATTCATAGGAATGCTTGGTTTGGGTAACAACTCATTAATAAAAAACAGAACTCTTAAGGGATCACTTATCAACTCAAAAAAAAATCATCCAAATATTTGGAATATAGCATACTTCTTTCATCCTTGTCATTAGTACAAGTCCCATCAAGACTGTTGAATTCATCCTGAGCTCTGCTGGTAACAGATCAGATGATCACAGTAACACAGAATTCATTGTACGGGCAGGCTTTTATAAACTGAATTTTAAGAGTCTGACAGCTGATTTCAAGACAATTACCCCGGAGATTTCCCTTCACTTCAGGAACTCAGTTCTCTGTTGCACGTAATTGAGGCAAAGCAATGATTCTCCTCTGTCCTTTTTTAAAAAGCCTTGGGAAATATTTGATTGGACAAAATAGCTCCAAATATCTCTCCTTTTTTTGCTTCTTTACTAGAGAAGTGAAACTATTCAATAGTCTGCCTTGTCATGTGCAAAATACATTTATTGTTCTGAGCTAGGTTCATTGAAAAATATTAATACTTCTGTCAGACACTTTGAGCAATGGTTTTTCTACATTGGTCAGAGGAAATTTTTCATTTACAACTTTCAAGTATGTTGCTGAGGCTAATGTGATTTCATAGCCAGGGATAATTTCTTTCCACCTCTAGCTGTCCAACATTCAAATATCAAAATCAGGCAGTAAACTGAATATGGGTGGTGATGTTCTTACCTGAAAATAAGGGCTCACCAAGAGCATCTCCAGAGTGGGCAGTGATTCTTTACTTCACTTTTTTAAGGGTTTTGCTTAGTAAGAAACTGGGCCTTCCATCAGGATGTGATTTCTACAGAAAATTCATTGCAGACTACAGGTTGAGGAAAGCCTGTGCCTCAACTCACACCCATTTCATCCAAACTGTTTTCTTTTCCAGTTCAGTAGTCTTCCTTCTTATGACTGTCTAGTTGATAGCTCTCTTCCTCCTTTGAAAATCACCATGAAAGTTCCTGTGTTTGACACCAAATATTAGCTGACAAATTGCCCCACTGCTTCAATATTCTTTTGTATTCATTTCTCCTTTTTTCCTACTTCAGCATACACAAAGCCAATTATTTTGTACCAAGCCTCCATCATCATCAAGATTAGGAGGCAATTCTTAGTTTTCTGTGTTGGCTGGTAGTTGCTTTCCATGGACCTTACCAGCCTAATAGAGAGAGAAGACTATGCAGTCTGACATAATCAGCGTAGGCAGTAGCAGTAATTTTGATGCAGTTGCTCTGAAAACTGACATGTGCTATTTTGTAGAAGCAAAAATATTCATATACTCTTTATTCAAAGTCTGACCTCAGTTTTTACTTCAGATAACAGATGCAGATTGATCACACTGTGTTTTTGCCAGATATATTCTCTATATGATCTTCATTAATACTAGAGGTCCTTTCAAGCTTCTGAAATTAAGAAGCTTAATTCTGAAATTAAGAAACAAGCTTAATTCTGAAATTAGAAGCAAGCTAATTCTGAATTAAGAAACACCAGTGAGAAGGAAAATATAAAATATGCCCCAAAAATGCTCAGGCATGCCAACAACCAGTCTGTTTATCATTTTTAAACTAACTTGTTGACCCTTCTTTCAACCGTCTCTTCTTTCAAGCTGTTCAAAATACAGAAGCAGTGAAAGCAAATCTCCTGAGACTGAATGTGTGCCATGAAAGAAAGAGTGTAGCAGAGGAATACATGCATCTATGATGACTGCTGCTGTCTTAGGTGAGATGGGCAGAGCTGAAGTGAAATGGGAAGAAGAATTTAGAAGAATTTTAAAAAGAAGCAGTGTACCTGGAATACAAATGCTTCACTGGCATGCATGAGCTGTACAATCAGGAATCCATAGCCCAAAGGACTGGTCAGGCTTATAAAGGTACTATTTGTAAATCATGCATCTCTCACATGCTCTCTCAAATGAGGAGATTACAACTGTAATCAGAGATGCACTATGGCAGGTCTCTGATTTCTTGCTTCTGTGTGTTTTCTTGTAGTGTAGTGTCTACTACACTGAGAAATTTAAGAGCTTTCAAGAACGTGCTTACCCATAAATTAATTCCAAGGCTAATTCACTCTCTCTTCACTTGATTAATGTTTTTTTGGAAGTGGTAAAAATGCAACAAATAAAAGCAAAATTATGAGAAGCAAGCCACTGTGTCCTTGAGAGAGAGATATCTAGTGACAAATATGTTCTGAGCTTTAGGAACCCACATAACAGGATAGTCAGAGAGCCTCTTTCAAAACCTATTGCCAAATGTAGGCAATGATAGTGTGAGATGACTCTTTCCAGATGAAACATAGTTTTCAATTGGTTCATTTAAGCAGAAAAGCTGTAATGTACCTTATACTCTGTTAGTAGTTTCTAAAGCAACATATATTTAAATGCATTACCTGAGTGAATGCTGAGCAAAGGGGGCTGCAAGCCATGCAAGCTTCTACTGTAATTTTGATTTTCAATCAAAAAGTCATTCTGCTCTTTCCAAGCATCTATGTTTTTCATTAATGACTGATAGTATCTAACTGCAAAGACTTGACTATGTCCAGGAATCTTCCCTAGTACTCCCCAGCATGCTAGGAACTTCAATACTACAACAAACATTTTTGAGAAGAGTTCCACAGATTTTTTTTTTTTGTTTCGATGTATAATTTCTGCCCCTGGCAGCCTTTCTGTATCTTTATAAACTGACACAGATTTAAGTTTTGTTAAGACAAGAAATTGCTGCTCATATTCTGAGCTGTTATCCATTGATTAAGATCACTTCTAACTGAGCCCTTCTATAATCACTATCTTCCCAAATATTGATGTCACAGTTTAACACCAAGTTTATAGCAAACACCATTACTTATGCCCTTTTAAAGTGGTGAATTTCTCAGTGAACTTCTCCATATGAAGTTTCATCTTCAAGCCAGGAAGAATGAAGGTGTTGGAACTGCAGTAAGAGGACATTTGTGTTTAAATCTACAGCTCATGCAGTCACTAACTTGGTCGTCATGGCTGAGCAAAGAGCAGTGATTGATTCCCTCTGGGAACTGGCTACAAGACTCCCCTGCACAGTCCCTAGCACCATTTAAGTGTCTTCTGCACTCTATTTAATGCTATCCAACATTAAAGAAAATATTGAAACAGGGAGAAATTGCCAATACCCTGGTTAATGTTGGGAGACAGATCACTTCCCACTACCAGAGCTCCAGCAGAGCTTCTGCCTGCAGACAGGTTTCACTCCACATGCAGCATTAGTTCACACTTATTGTATGAAGATCCCAAACCCCAGAGTCCCAAAGAAGATTTCAGGAGTTTAAACCCCACACTAAATGTTACATAAAGGCCCCTCAGAAAGACTGCCAGCCTCTTGCACCTGCCTCCTGAAAGGGATGTGTAAGCAAGCAGCCCTGGCAGGATGGAAAGATTCATGCCAGGCAGCAGAGATGGAAGTCCTCCACAGGCTGAGCACTGGCAACTCCCAGAAGCAGCCTTGGGGCTCAGGAGGGCACAAAAGGAGAGGCCATAGGCCAGTGACATAGAGGGTGGCCAAAGACCAGAGTCACCAAGACCATGGGTGGAAGAGCAGATGCCAACACCAGAGGTCCCTGGGGTTTCCCAAGGAAAGGGTGTGAGACGATGCACTGGCATCTCCCTCCAGTTAATTTTCCTCTGTGCACTCAAATGTCAACTTTAATACATAGCAAAAAATGCAATCTGGATAATTTGCAGTTGGTCTTGGGTGTTGTGGGGTTTTGTTGTTGTTGTTGGTTTGGTTTTGAATTTTTCCAGCAAGATGATTTCACAAGAAGAAATTAGAACTCCAGAGTGAGAAATACAAGAAATGTTGCTGAAACCAGATGAAGTATTTGAGTTCAGTTCAATTACCCAGATATCTATAACCTCTACTCTTTTGACTGGAGTGTTTAGGAGGTCCACAGAGAGTTTACAAATTTCAATGAGTCAGAAGATAATTGGAGTATCCAAGTGCTTCATATGTCTTTAGTTACCAGCATAAACAACTCATATCTTGTTCTCCTACAAAATGCAATATCCTGCATGAAAAAACAGCCAGTTTTAAACTTCAGGTTGTTCAGATAATCCAGAAAATTACTCAGAAGGGTGGTAGGTGCTCACTACTCTGAAATACTAATTGCATCTATGTTCACTGATGCCTGTTTTTTAAAAAATTTCCTGAAAAACCAAGCTGCTGTCAGTTATTAGTGAATGGCCAGATTAAAATAACAGCAGTCTTAAGACAAAATTTCTGTGTGTAAAGGTTGTGCTGCTATTGTAAAGAGAGTAAGTTCAGCAAATGGCAAATTGGAAGGGTCATGTATTAGGAAAAACTGAAGATGAAAAAAAGTCTGATCAATTCTTGCTTAGTAATAATTTTGAGCAAGACAAAATACTCTACTGCACTGGATGTTAATTGCTCTTATAGCACCATAGTGGCTAAAGAAAAAATACATTAAACCAAACAAAAAAAAAAAAAAACAAATCAAACATCCAAAACTTCCAGAAAATGTTTTGCAGTAAAACAAGGAGGGTGGAAATAAGCAAGCCAAAATCATGTTTTACTATAATATTTGCTCTGTGACATCACTTTTTCAATGTTATGTTACAGTGAAGAAATGAGGTTTCCCCCTGGCCCAATCAAGTTCTTTTTGGCCTTCCTTCCCTGCCTCCACCACTATACCCAAGAGTGACACCCAGTGATCCACCCACTTGGATCTGTAAAACCAGAGCATCATACCTCTTTACCAGATGTGTCATCTCCAACATTTCCAAATGGACTCAATCCTCCTATGAGCAAGGCTTTTGGAGCCTGTGCTCACTATTATTCTGCAGTGACTACAGAGAAGCCTCTTCAAAACATATGATGTGTTTGTCCCTGGCAACATTGTGCAGAGCAAAAACATTGAAATAATAAAACCACTGCACTTATGCCACCAAGCTCCAGATTTTCCTCTAATTCTGATCAACTGTGTATTTAAAACTGCATTTTAAGATTTACTTTCCTGTCCATCAGAAGTTTCTGAGAGACAAACTATGCCATTTTCAAGGCAGACTGAACATCAGATCTTCTATATGTGTCAGGATTTCTTTGTTACACCTGGATGTCTTCACTGGTAAGAACCTGACTTACTGCATGTAATGAAGTTAATTCATGTGTATTGACATTGTAGATTGCACAGCACATATAACCAATATTCTTTAACCATCAAGCAATTGAATTAGAGCTGCTGCCACATTTCTGGATAGCCAGTAAGAGCACCTAGGAAATTTAACTCTGCTGTTCTATGGTAATCAGTGAGTCCATGACCTCTTAAAAGTTATTTGAAAGGTCAAATTTGACAATTAATAATCTATGTATAAAAGTAGGATTAGTAGAGTGTTCTGATAAATTGAAATCTCCAGGTTTTTCACATTTGTATGTAATAGTGTTTCAGTATTAAAAAAAAACCAAAACAAAAAACAAATCTAAAAAAAAAACCAAAAAACCCAAAACAGCAACAAAAAAACCCCAAACAGACAAATAAAAAAACCCAGAAAACAAAAGGTCATGTTTAAAGTAGTAGATAATGCTGTGATTATTTTGTAGATCTCTTTCCTGGCTTCCTTTGCTCATAGGAAAGGAAGGATATTCCTTCTGCTAATAGTTTCTGTTTGTTTTGTGGATTTTGGAGATATATCAGGAGTTTCACACAGTTTGCCCAAAATTTCTCTGCAATTTTGCATCTTACATAGCACATGATAAGATGTGGGTACACCAGGTACATCTCCATGAGGAGAATGTACCCAGAAGAATTTGCATGTACAGTAGGCTTTCCACCAGAAAGCTCCAATATTTGAAGCAGTTGCAATACCTACAGGTCAGCTACTGATCTTGATTTAACAAGAGCATAGCAAGTCCATCAGAACTCCTAAACATTTTTTTTCCCTCTTTTTCTTGATAATTCTTTTAAAGTTGGCTGAAGGTGTAATGCTGTTATGTTGAGGCAGCTCCATTCTGACACAAGAACAAGAGGATTTATCCCCTGCACTGCAGAAGAAGGTTTACCAAGTGATTGAATAAGTGTGAGAAGGCAGGAAGTGAAGCTGCCCTCGGGTCAGTGCACATGTACCAAGGAGTGAGTGGCTGTTACTCACACAGGTATGAATAACGCATTGCCATGCCTGTGCCATTCCGCATTAGCCCAGCATGTTTCACATGCACTCATGCTTATGGAAATAGAAACAGATTGTGAGTCAGAGAAAAAGTTGAGTCAGAATGAATATGTGAAGTGAGTAGAAAGGAATGATCAGAGCCATTAACTTTGCCTGTAAAAGGGAGTAAGGCAAGACCAGTCAAAGAACTGCAGCAAATGGAGCACCCAAAGGGCAACTCGGTAACATTGCCAAAATATGTTGACAGCTGAAATGACAAGTATTTCTATTATCCACAGCAGTTACATCTGCATGTTACAGAAGCTCAGATGGCAGTTTATGTAAACCTTTTGGGTACTTTTTGTTGACATTATTTCCCACTGCTCTTGTTTTCATTACCTAAGACCTGTTTGTACCGTGAATAAATAAGGTAAAATATAAATGCTTCCCCATGGCAAGGTAGGAAGTGTATATGAGTGCTCTCACATTGTATATGAAGGAAATACAGCTACTTGAGTTCTTGACATGTGATTTATTTCACAGAGCTTGAAAGAGCTGGAATATTGCAATTTAAAACGCAATGGGGAAAATGTAACAGAAAAACTTTCTGTAAGAAAATGGGACCAAATAAAAACAGATTTCCTTATTAAGATACCCATGATTTTCTGGGTTTTATAACTCACAAATAGCATGAACCTAGTGTATATAGAGTATTTTAGTGCTGCACATCTGATTTAATTAAGGTTGTGTTCAGGGACAGAGAAATGTTTACAAGACATCACTTTTATCATATCATGCTTCATTCAGTGTCTTGGCTTTCAGTCAATAATTCTGTTAACAAAACAGTTGTCTTCTCAAGATGAACTTGAGAATAATTTCGTGAAATAGAAATCAAATTGACCAAAACAATTTATGAGTCCTAAAGTAAGATAAGCTGTATTGAGCACACATACTTCTGAGCTTCAATAAGTATGACAGGGAAAAAAATTACCCTATAATGATCATATAAAATTCATTCTACATTTTTTTTGTGTTAAAAATATGTGAGTTTGGAAGACATTACAAAACTCAGATCAGTTCAGATGAATTGGTTAAAGAGGCTTTCTTGCTGAAAAGACACAATTTGCAAAGACAGGCAATCTATTAGGCCCATTTACATCACTGAGAAAACAAGATTTCAGGCACAAAAATATTTGTAGAGGTCTGAAATAATAGAAGCATTTTGCAAAGGTAAACAAATATAGAACAAGTTTCTGAGTTCAAATTGACTGCTGAGTACTAAGATATGACAGAAGAAGTTGCAGGCAACAAAGGTAGGAAGTGATGTGAAGACAGATGGTGATTATCTCCTGTGGGTCAGAAACAACGAGCTGAATGTGTTTAGCTCATCCTGACAATTAATACTTTACAAGGGAAGGCATTAGCATTGTTTTTTTTCAAATATATCCATCATAAGGAGGAAAATGCTAATGAGTTTTAACACAAAACCTGGGTTCAGACTGGTTAACTGACCCAGAAAAGGTGATAAGTGAATTTTTTTTAAATTTTTGAACCTGACCACTCAAAGTAAATTATTTTCAGCTTACTAGTGAAATCAGGCCCAGCTCACACCTACGTCTTATTCCAAGTTATGACAATGTAGAATTAAGGTCTTGGAGGTGTGTACATCTCTAAGCATAAGAACAGTCCTATTGATATCACTGGATAAATTCTATGTTTACCATGTGTTGTAGTATTGCAAATTTTGAAGACTATAAAAACCAAGAGCATTTTTTTCCATCAGCAAATACAGAAATGTTTGAGAGTTAGTTTTAAATCAAAGCAGCACATTAGAAGCTAAAACGCTATGATTGTCATCAAAATTGTAATCAAAAATTTTCTGTTGATATCACAGAAAATGATATCCCTTTCCTCCCCACCTGAATTCACAGTTATTGAAAATCTTGTTGACAATACCAAAAGAAACTCCATGGACCACATTAAAAGAATTCTCTGTCTGATCTTAAAATAGCTCTTTGGAGAGATTTATGGAAGATGAGAATGGTGGTGTGTGGACAAATCTGAACACCCTCCAGCCAAGACACAGCAATTTCAGACTGGGAACCCTTCTGTGCTCTCTACCACAGGAAATCCATCAGCCACTCCAAGCCAGGAGTCTGGCAGAGGTCTGCTGCACCAGGAGTTTGGGTCTGGCTGCTCTGTGCACTGAGTGTGTCCTGATGCACACAGTAATCAGTCCCAGCTGGCTCCTGGTAGAAGCACTGCCACAGCTCCCCGGTCAAAAACAACAACAATAATCAAACCATATTAAAATGTTTTCAAATGCCAGCCTATTCTACAGTTTATGGTGTTTGCCATAGCATATGAAGCTCCATATGTTGTTTTTTGTACTGTCAACTTTGAATTTGTCACTTCTTCATGCACCAAATCTCTTTTCTTCTGTGTTTGGATTTTGTAGTATCAACCACATCTGAGAATTTCTCTGTCTGCTGCCCCACTTATGAACAGTGATGTGCAACATGAACCTTTGCCCAGCACAGTCCAGGGCTCTAACCATCTCCTCTGAGATCCTTGTAGAGCTACAATAACTATCACTAGTAATCCTATTCTGAGCCAGGTACATTTTCTTTACTGGTAATTTGTAACATTTATACACCAAAAACACCAGTACCGCCTGTCATCAGAAACAATGCTACTGACACCCCTTTTGGTCCATTTCTCCATTCAGATTGCTTTTTCTTTTCTGTTTTCTGATCCTGGGTATGATTCAGAGAGTCTAAGCATCCAGTGTTTTACTTCACCCCTTGGTTTTTCTTTTTCTTATAGCACAGCTGCCTGTGGTATGAGAACTCAACTAATACCATATGGCTTTTCTGAGAGCATCTTCAAAAAAAGTCATCCAAAAACTTAGTCTAAAAAAGGTGCCTTCAGCCTTGTCATAAGTTTGAGGCTTTTTTCCCTCTCTTGGTCTTACAAAATCTAGTCATGAAATTGTATTTTCAGACTTATGTGAGTTTTTGTCATATTCTAAAATCCAAGAGAGAAGAAGCCATTAAACAGGAATTTAAGCCTTTCTTTTTCATCAAAAATGAAAAAAAATTAGTATCTTTTGTATATTATTGTCAAGAAAAATGCAAAATCTAAGATGAAATTGAACTAAATAGCCTTGCAACATTATTTGGAAGTGGGATGTTCCTTTGTCATCATCATCCCTAGAGTCTTTGTGACACTATCAGCTCATTCTGCATATGGTATGTTGTAAATAAAGTATCACACAAATTATTTTCTTCCTGTAGCAGAACTGAGTGATTAATGCCACTCTGCTGTGCTCTTCACCCTTCACTTTAATGAGTCATGCAGTCTGGATAATGGTAGACCTGCATCCTTTTTAGTTAGGGTTTTTGAATACTTGCTAATTTTTCTGGGCCACTACAATCAGGATGTTATATATCAAAGGAGGAGTGCAAGATTACAGCTTTTGACACTCTCCCACCTTGAAAATAAATTCAGTAATTATGATAAGATGAAATCATCTCCTGTTTTTCTGAGAAACCAAAGAAAACTGTTGGGTTTTGGGGGAGGATTTTTGTGATTTCGGGGGAGGGGGGATGGTTTTGGTTTATTGGTTTTTTAATAAAAAAACAAACTGGTCTCAAAATTACTCCATGAGAAGTTTCAGGACAGAGTAACCAACAGAAGAATTCTACATGCTCCTTCTCAGCCCAAGAGCCAAATGCTCTGGATCTGGGGCAAGAAGGAGCATGCACTGGCAAGCAAGCAACCATTACTGTGCCCTGAGTGCCAAAGCAGCTCCCCCAGTCTTTCCACACCCAGTGGAAGCTTTTGCAGACACATCTCCCTTTCCCTGCACCTGCCTTAGCTGTGCATTTGCAAGGGCAACCTCCCCTGGACTTGACTCACACAGGTACTTGACTGCACTCAGGACTAAGGATGAGAGGGCTGATAAAAACATTTGGCATTTCCCAGTTCTAGAATAAAAAAGAGCCAGAAAACAAAAGCTAATCAGCTACACCGGACTTTTGCACTTCTGCAAAACTGAGGTGGTAAGCCTGGGGCAAAGCAGGAAGCATCTGTAGCATCATCCCAAACCTTCCTTGAAATTCAGACCCTGGAAGCCTAGACAGCATGCATTGTTTTCTTTGAAATCTGTGTACTTAATTAATATCTGACACCTTCCAAACACACACTCTGCAAATACAGATCTAACCACTAACAACAAACAGAATATACCTTTTTCTGTACAGACCCTCCTTCTGCTTCATGTCAGTAGTGAAAACAGGACCAAACAAAGTCCTACTGTGAACTTTGCTTGCCATGATGGCCAAGGTTGGTGCTTATCAAAGGCAGATGCCTCTATCTACAGAACCTGAAATGTTTCTAGACCACAGTCTCATTTACTCTGATTAATGTGAATCACACACAGTATGCACTGCTTCTCAAGGGTCTTCACAAGATGCACTTGTCTGAAATTCAGGTATCTAGTCTTTGAATCTCACTCAAACTGTCTTCTCCCTACCTCAGGGTTTCCACACAGCTCCCTGTCCAAAAATGAGGCTGCTTAGCCAGATCAGTCAGTCATAGCATAACCATCAACAGGCAAACTTAACAAGTTATCCAAATAAACTTCAAGCAGAGCTCTGGTAGAAATTTGACCCCCTCTTTTCCATACATACAAATATTTGAGAGGATCAAATGTAAGAGGTCTTACTTGCAAGGAAATTTTTATAGAGTGAAATATTTTTTTATTTCTTACAGAACTTTTCCCTTGAGAAAGAGACAAGTTTTCTTTGTCATGTCTACTGAAATGTTAGTTTATACCACTGTAGAAAATATTTCCAAAACCCTCTGCTATTAATTGTTCACTGAGAGAAATGTAGAACTATTGTTTGTAAAGATACTTCACTGACTTGTAAAATTACCATTTTCTTGGTAAAATGCCCAATAGAAGGAGGATTGAACCATGGACTGACAATGTGTTTTGAACAATTCTCAGAAAAGGCATTTTCCAGGACTCAGATGAGGAGATTTTAGCAAATATTCAATCTAGCTGCAAAGCTGGTCAGCACAGATACACACTGAACAATTGAAACATCAGTCAGCTGCTTCAATTTAGGACATGGATTTTGAGAGCCAAGCAATCAAAAACCTGAAAATATGCCTAGAAAAACTTAAAAGAGTCCATAGCAGTCCACAGACTGCAGGGGCTCCTTATTAGAAAGTCCCTACCCTGGCTTCCTTTCAGCCTGAATTCTGATTTTCATCTAAAATGTGGAACTGTTCAATTTTACCAGGAGACAGACATGGGTGTTTTTAATGAATGCTATCATATATATACACCAAAAATGAAAGGATATGTCTACATGCTGTAATAAGGCATAAGAGATGGATTTAGCTCAAATTAACATAAACAGAGAGCTCTGGTGGTGTGGGTTGCCCCTGTGTTGATCTTGAGCTAATCAACCTTGTGGAGAGAAGATGTCTTTTCATATGGAGAGAGTAGATGTCTTTTCACATGGAGACTTTTGGCACTAGCCAAACATGACCTCTGTGTAACACTGTGCTGCGTGATTTGGATGTAGCTGTTCACTTCACTGTGATCCAGGTTTCTCAATCTGACCCTCAACCATGCAGTAAGGACATGTCATGACCCACCTTCTCCTCCCTTTCCAGAAGCAGAGACGTGCACTGAGCAGACACCTCTCAAGCCACCATGGTGTCACTAAGATCCAGGTCCTCTGGCGTGTTTTTGCTTTAACTCTTCCTCCTGCCACCAGGAATCTTCAGGTTATTAAGTAGCATGCTGGATCTGGGGCCAGAACCATAAGAAAGGACTGTCCCATCAGAAATATACAGGTTGAAAGGATAAGGCACCTCACCTTTTCCCATAGACACACATAAATTAGCCACAGTGCCTCTGAAGCTGATGTACACAGCTTTGCATTTTCTAATAGCTTCTTAAGGCTTTTATAATTGGAAACAGAAATCCCAATTCCTAAAATAATTCTCTAGCAAAGCACATTCTGAAGAAGTGCTTCATAATACTACCAAAATCCCATTCTTTGCTTTTGGATTATGATTTTGCCTTCCTGTCCAAGTGTAGCCATTTCTTCCTCCTGGAAATGGTGGACAAATGGCTATATCTGACAGGCTTAAAACAAATTCAACCTAGCAATTTGCAGTCTTCAGAATTAATGGAAAAGCAGCAATATAAATTTTAACAGATCACATTCGGCAGCCTAACAGCAGTCCAGATTGTGTTTACACAACTCCCTCTGTCTACTACGGTTTCAGAGGAGTGTTTCTTGGGTCTTCCCCTTCTCTAATTCTTGAGATTTACCTGCATGGGAAGAGGAGACCAGATAGGGCACAGGACATATATTTCTTTCGTTTAGTCTGCATAGAAGTTAGCAAGAGGGTCATGAAGATGATCAGAGGGCTGGAGCACCTCTCCCATGAGGAAGGGCTGAGAGAGCTGGGGCTGTTCAGCCTGGAGAAGGGAAGGCTCCAGTACTGTGGCCTTTCAATATATAAAAGTGGATTTATAAGAGAGCAGTAAAGGGACATTTTACCAAGACCTGCAGTGACAGGAGAAGGAGCAATGGTTTTAAACTCAAAGAGGGCAGGTTTAGATAAGATGCTAGAAAGAGACTCTTTGCCACGAGGGTGGTGAGACACTGGCACAGGTTGCCCAGAGAAGCGTGGATGTCCCATTGCTGGAAGTGTTCAAGGCCAGGGTGAATGGGGCTCAGAGCAATCTGGTCCAGTGGAAGATGGGGAGCTGGATTAGTTGATCTGTTGACTCATTTCCAACCTAAATGGGTTAGATGACCCAAATGTGTTATGACTATGATTTCACAAGTGACATCACAGTCTCCTAAGATGTGTTTTTCACTTGAACATAGGAATAAACAAAAAGTAAACAAACAAAGAAATTTCTCTTTTGCCATCTTCCATGATAGAAATAACAATCTTGAGCTGATAAAAAAGGAATTTCTGTCTTGAAAAAGATCATCTTTTTTTCTTTTAAACTAAATTCAGCAATAAAGCCAGCAGTTATCACACATGCTTCCCACCTTCAAAAAATTACTTTGTGTAACTCCAAATTTTCTGTTCAATAAATATAATTTTGAACCTCTTTTTTGTAGAAAAATAAGTGTATTTCGAAGTGAACATTTTTTCACTCTCAAATCTTTTTTAAAGAACTCCAAACAGCAATACACCAAAATCTGTATCCATTTAAGAAATACATTTCACTACTGCACTCTTCCTTCTAGAGACAGCTGCTCAACAAATGTTTTTTAACAGTTCTCATGAGATCTAGATGGGGAGTTATGAGGAAATAAGTATTGTCTTTACAATCAGGACAGTTTAATCGTTAGAAAGCTTTAACTATAACATGTACATCCTCTCCTTCATGAGATACTGAGGTATCCTACCCTCCCTGTTTCATATGCTCACTAAAACAACACAAAATGGGTAAAATTTTATTAGTGGTGGCAGATGTTGTGCAATATGATAAACCTTATGCAGAGTTCTTCTTTCTTTCTTTCCCAAATATACTCAGAAACCATATCCTAATCCTTTAACATACATAAATATATAGCTATTAAATACAGTAGTAGCCACTTCTAAGGGTAAATCTGCTTCTTTAATACTCATCTTCCCCTTTTGTGTTAATATGGGAGAATAAGAGTAAATTTCAAGTAAAGTTCACTGAGATGTTACAGGGCTAAATATTAAAAGATATTTTGCAATAATATTTATTTTGCAGCTTCTGTTCCTGATCTCTTAGTCCCGTACTGCACTCTGAGATCAAAATGCAACATAAGTAGTAGGATTTGCCACAGTCCTTTCCACCTCGATAAAAGATGTCTTTCTCTCTCTTTTATTTCCCAGCCATTACCATTTCAGCAGAGTTCCTTTAGGAGGCAATCAAAAGAAAACATCCCGGAAATTTCTGACATAACTTCATTTTTTTTTCCCCCCATCTCAAACAAGGGCCAGATGCACACTCTGAGACTGAGTCGTAGTGAGGGCTTTTTGGTTATTTAATTACAGTTTTTAATTAATGTGAGAAAGCTTAACTGATCTTAAATGGTGGTAATGGTTGACAAATTACAACAGCATTCCATGCCCACAGAAGAGCTAATGCTGCAAGGAAAGCACAGGGAACCAACACTAGCTTGTAATCAGTTACATTTCAAAGAAATCGTTTCTCCAAGTGTATTTGTGCATGTGGTTTTACTATCGTCTTTGAAGTTTGAATCATTTTAAAATCTGGCTGGGGCAAATTAGATAAGAAGGCGGCTGTGCAATTAAGTTAATATTTTGGAAAGCTCATACACTTACAAGATCCAAATACTTACCTTGATATAATGCTGCCAACACTTTAAAGAGGTGTACTGACTTATTTTTTACCTATAAATTTTTTGCTGACAGATTTGGTATGTGCATGATTCAGCACTTAGCACTGGTAACATAATTATGGTAACACAGGTTTCTGAGTAGCTGTCCCGGGTGAAGGCTGCAGCAAAGATTCAGCTCTGTGAATCCACTCCCACAGCGCCTGGCCACACTCACCAGAGCAGCTCGGAGAGACTTGCTGGGCCGAAACTTGCTGCTGTTTCCCAGCTCAGCCTACTGGAGCAGTGGCCAAAAACATCTGCTTGAGGTGGTGCCTGACGCACCGAGTCGCGCCCATAATGACAAGATCCGTGCCTGTGCTCCCCCTCATGCCCAGCAGTGGGGCCGCCGAGCGGCTGGGCCCGGTGTGCCCGGGCAGGGCGAGCCGCTCCGCACATCCATCCCTGTTCTCCCCTCATGCCCAGCAGCGGGGCTGCCGAGCGGCTGGGCCCGGTGTGCCCGGGCAGGGCGAGCCGCTCCGCACATCCATCCCTGTTCTCCCCTCATGCCCAGCAGCGGGGCTGCCGAGAGGCTGGGCCCGGTGTGCCCGGGCAGGGCGAGCCGCTCCGCACATCCATCCCTGTTCCCCTCATGCCCAGCAGCGAGGCCGCCGAGCGGCTGGGCCCGGTGTGCCCGGGCAGGGCGAGCCGCTCCGCACATCCATCCCTGTTCTCCCCTCATGCCCAGCAGCGGGGCTGCCGAGCGGCTGGGCCCGGTGTGCCCGGGCAGGGCGAGCCGCTCCGCACATCCATCCCTGTTCCCCTCATGCCCAGCAGCGAGGCCGCCGAGCGGCTGGGCCCGGTGTGCCCGGGCAGGGCGAGCCGCTCCGCACATCCATCCCTGTTCCCCTCATGCCCAGCAGTGGGGCCGCCGAGCGGCTGGGCCCGGTGTGCCCGGGCAGGGCGAGCCGCTCCGCACATCCATCCCTGTTCTCCCGCTCATGCCCAGCAGCGGGGCTGCCGAGCGGCTGGGCCCGGTGTGCCCGGGCAGGGCGAGCCGCTCGCAGCCGGGCTGGCTCTGGGACAGGCAGCGCTCAGGGACAGATGCTCTGGCAGCAGGCGATTCACAGCCTCTCCCACGGCACAGGCTTCCCCTGCCACCCCCAGCACATCGCACTCATCACACGCCTTCACCACCCGATCAATGGCTGCCCCATCGCCTAGCCCCCTGCAGGGTCCCTGCACAGGGATTTTCTAACTCGGCAGGTCTGCGGTGATGGACTGTCAGATCCTGTCTCTGAATCTCCTTTTAGATTATGTGGGGTTTGGTTGTCAATCGCTCTCGCTGACAAAGAAATCAAATCTCTCCACAGAGCCTAGTGGTTTTGTAAAATATGTTCTGAATCATAACAGCCAGAAGCCTTTATAAAGATGCATTTGTGACCAAGACTTGACAAAAGAAAGAGAGTTGCAAATTAATGTGAATTTAATCTTTAAAACCCTTGAAAAGTCAGCTAGCTGTACGGTGCAACAGTAGGCAAGTGAAAAAAGGGTGTTATTTAAGCTTGTATAAATCTTCATTTCAGTGAAAAATTTGAACAAAAGTAGTGTCATTTTTTAAGAAAAACAAGAAAAATCATATTCGTGTTTGCAAGAAGGGTCAAAGCTTTGTGCAAACTCCTTTCACACAGCCTTTGGGAGCTGAGTCCCATATAAGCAGCAAGTGTTTGAGGTGATTCACTGTGATTCACTCCAGAAGAAATTAGAAACCTGTGGTATTTTGAAAACCTTATTGTGTGATAGTTTCCATCTTCAGATGCCTGAATATTTTTAGATGTCTACCCTGATTTACCTGCCATATGCACAGAGTTAAGGTGAGGCATTATCCCATTTTCTATATCTGGAAGTGAAGGTGCACAGAAGTTGAATCATTTACCTGAGGAATCACACAGGAACAGTCCCACGGGGTTAGAGCAAAGAACCACTTACTTCAGGAGACTGTGCTGAAGGGTGTCAGCAATGGAGACTCAGGACAATGCTCTAAGTATTGGGCCTTGAGCTGTGTTTCCCTTCCTTTTCTTTCATAGCTCCTACTGACCATTAGTGTAGGGACTTCTTGAGACAGAGTGGCCTCCAGCAGACTGTGTTCAACACCCGTCAACAGTGAGCTATTGGCTGACAGTGGATCAAATCCAAATTTAGCCTCCTGCTTCATGGGTTGTATCCTTGCAAAGGTTGTCTGAAGCCTGGAATCAAGTTCACCTTAAGACTGAAATCTCCTGAAAATTAAAGCATAAAACAACTGTCTCCTGAGAATCTGGACACATAACTCAGCCTGACTTCAGGCACATGTTTTCATGTGGGCTCTCTCACAGAATTTAAATTTTCCATCTGGATCCTGGCTCCACCACAGTGAACAGAAGTGCTGCAGAACCCCAAAGAGCCAGCTGCGCATTTCAGTTTGGTATCTGTGAGACTGAGCAAGGTGAGTCACTCATCACAGTCCTTACATTCAACACGTCCCACAAGAGGAGCTGATGAGGGCTTTCAAGAGCACTTCAAGATTTGCTTTGCTGCAGTGCCTGTTACAAAGGACTGCATTTTCCATTGTCATGTACTGCTTTAGAATGAATCCCAACAAGGAAAAAATGCCTTACGCTATTGCGGTATTAAAATTTTTATAAATATTTTCCTTGTTTCCTAAGTACTCCATGGAAGCAAAGCAAGGAAGGAGTCGCTGCAAGCAACATCAACTAACAGCAGCAACTGAGAGAATCAGCAGATACCTGCCAGGCATCACTCACTCATCAGCTTGGCTTTCATTTGCCTTAAATATCCACTAATGATTAGCAGCACTTTACATGGCAACTAAAAAGAAAAAGCACATTTCTAAGGAATTATCTGTATTACATCTAACAGGATATTTGTGGCAGAGGGAGGGGTAGGTTTTGCAAATCCTTCCAAGAAAACCAATGCCTTCACTTAAAGAAAAAAGTCAGAAAAGCACAAGGTGAGAAACAGAGGACAAGTGGGAATGAGACTGCAGCAGCACAGGTCCTTGGAACCTGGATAAGGTGGCAAACCCATCCTAGCAAGTGGTAAGAGTCTCCATTCTTGCTGGAGTTAATGGACAACCAAATTCTGGGTGGAGAAGAAATATTTCTAAACTGAAACTTCTTTCTCTCAGCTCTTCTTTCTGCTGAAGCAAAAAAATCACTGAGTTCAAAATCAGTCAAAGGCTGATCCAACAGCTTATGCAAGTGAGTTTCTTGCCAAAGGAGGGAGTGCTGGAACAAATGAATAACTTAAAGAAAAAAGGGGATACTTTGGTAACATGTAAAATAGTTTAATGGTGTGTTTGAGCCCATTAAAAATAGTGCATTTCTTACTGGAGTATGGAATTGAAACAGGTATTTATATTTCAAAACAAAAAGCAAATGCTAAATGTCATTCTGGCAATTATTAAGCAGTTTATTTTTAAAATGACATTAAATTTAAAGGTTATATTTTTATAGCACAATGCAGTATCATGTAAAAGTGCCCTTACACTGAATGATGGAGAAGGGTATTGCCACGGGAGCAAGGAGACATTTAATGCAAATAAAACCTGCTGCTGCTTATGAAGGATGGTGAACCAAGGCAGAGTCATGCTGTGAGGGCCAGATCCCTTCAAGAATCAGAATTAGCTTGCAGACAAGTGATGTCAAAATTTCTGGTTGGCAATTCCCTTTGCAATCCTGAAGGAGGCTATATTCACTTAGACACTTCACCTAAACCTCATTCTGGTTTGCAGAGGTTTTCAAGCAGTCTTTCCAGATACTGTGCTTGGTTTCCCTCTGCCATTACATTCCTCTGTATAGAAGATTCAACTCTGAAGGGGAGCAAGTTCGCAAAATGCAGCTGATGCTTGCTTAAGCTAAAAAAGTTTGAAGTACTTCAAAAATAAGCAAATAGAAAAAGAATCATATTTAGGGCGCTTGTGACAATCTGCACTGCTCAAAAAAATCCATGTCTGCAGTCCCTATAGTTGTGCTGGCCAGTAAACTCCATTTAAAGCCAAAACTCTGTTTTGTCCATGAAGACCTTCACCTTGACAGATGTCCTTTCTCCTCCACCTTCAGTGTTAATTCTTAGGGGGGCCACTAGCACAAACCTGAAAATAGGGACTTAAGGAACTGGCTTTTCCATAAAAACATGAACATCTCGGGCAACACAGGAGGAGGGGAGGGGACTTCATGAGTGATAACTTTGCAGCCCTCCTTGGTAACAAAGCAGCCTGGCCAGGGTCCCCATCCCTTGGCAGGGCTGAGCAGGATGTCACACGTGAGTCACACTGTGCTGAGTTCTGCTGGAAATGCTTGGGAGTGAAAGAAGAGTTTCACAGAGAAGACAGTTGAAATGAAGATGCTTTATATAAGGGAAAATACAAGAGGTGGGAACATGTCGATGAGCTAAGGGAGAGAAATTAAAAGGTAACGTGCTTGACGTGCTTGTGCACACTTTTTAATACAATTTTTATAATATTTCTGTGAAAGCAATAATTTTTCAATGTACTCCATAAATTGTCCTTGCAAAGAGATTTGCCCTTTCTGGCTCTTTCTCCAGTTAGGTGTTGCCTCAGTTGTCTTCCTCCTGAGAGCCTGATTTGAGCTAACAAGAAAAAATACTATTTTCTATAATCTCACCTGTCTCTATTCTGCCTCCACTTGCCTCAGCCCCACACAGTGAAGTCCCAACATACCCTGGTTGGAGGCTGAAGAAGAAGCAAAGACCATACTACAGCTCAGGGCTGATTCTCCCAATGAGACCTACATATTTCCCCACCTTCTGTCCCTAAGGTCTTCTGAAATTTACCATACAAATGCAGAAAACTTCACCAACAACCTCCCTGTGCAATACCTCCTTGTCCCAGGCAAAACCACAGGCAAATAGCTAACATCTACCCACAAAGTTTTGCTAGCCTCCAACTTCAAGATATTTGGAAAAGGGAGAAAAGCAATTTAGAATTTTTTATTTTTGCTTATTTCCTGCAATGAAGAAAAATAATCATTTAACTAGAAATACTGTACTTACCTTCTTTACTCTGACTGAAGCCATCGTTCAGTGTCTCCAAAGCATTATCTTATATTACCTTTTGGAAGTGCTGTAGTAATGCTGCTCAGACACATCTTCAGCATATTCCTTTTCCTACTTTTCACAGTTAACCTCATTTATAACTGGAAGAACACCTCTTTAGAGATGGCAGCTAATGTAACTGTTGGGAAAAAAAAAAATAAAAACAACACTGGAAAGAATGGAAATAAGTCCCAAAACCACTGAAAGTCACAGACAGAACAAAAAGAAAGGCAGGTCATGTTTTAGAAGTAGAGTAAAAAAAAAAAAAAAAAAGGGTTTTCATTAATTGTGGAAAACAGATACATACATACCACATGAGGACAGCATATGATATGTATCAATCACTATCCTCCAACTCTTATTTCCTTTTGTGAACTTTCCTTCTGTTTGTAGCAGTGTGCAGGCTTTACAGACTACTTGAACATTTTCTTCTTGCATCTTCCTATTTCCATGAGATCATTTCAGCAGAAGCATTTCCACTTCAGCAAAAGCAGACTGTTCCTCTTTGTATCAGGCAAAGCAGATGGAGAAAACAAATCATTAATTTATGACTTAGAAGATACGTTTGTATGACAGGACTTTGTAACACCCTACACTTCTTTTTTAATTTTTCATGACATTTATGAACAGATAGGAAAATAAAATTAGAAACAGGAGATTCCTCACAGTGGCAGTATTCTGTCCTCAATCCTCATGCTGTAATTACAGATCCTCTTCTGCCAGGAGCAGTTCCAGGTAAGGCTGTTCCTGCTTCCTACTATTCTCAGAACCCCAACATTGGTGTGTAAGGAGTCAGGGCTGTCTGGGGGGGAAGGTGCAGCCTCTCTCCGCGGCCGCGGGAGCTGGACGGGTGCCCGGCTGGGTGCTCCCAAGTCCAGCCAAAGATGGCCACACGATGTGCCAGTCCTGGATCGCCTCCGGAACCCTGGGTAATGGTTACCATCTGCAGCGTGGGTGGTGCAGGCGGGATTGTGGCTACAAAGTCCCAAGATAAAAGGAGAAATGGACACCCGTATAGGTACCAAGAAGCTTTAATTTTCCCAGTGGGGCTAGGGACGGGTGTCCACTTCTCCTTCCTTTATCTCAGGACTTTGTAGCCACGATCCCGCCTGTGCCACCCATGCCGCAGACGGTAACCACTACCCAGGGTTCCGGAGGGGATCCGGGACTGGCACATCATGTGGCAGTCTTTGGCCGGGCTGGGGGCACCCAGCCAGGCACCCGTCCAGCTCCCACGGCCGTGGAGAGAGGCTACAGTTGGCGCCCAACGTGCGGCTCCAGGAAGGAGGGGTGAAGAGGGGATTTTGGGGGCAACAGCAACTTTACTCAGCAGCAGCAGAGCAGCATGTCAGGCCATGGCCTTGCAAGTGGGAATCAGCCTAGTCCAGAGATCCCATGTCTTCTTTGGTTCAGGATGGTGCCCAAGAGCATTTGGATACACCTACCATATCCTGCACAAGAGTGTTTCACTCTCTTGCTGGCTGAGGCCTGCAAATAAGCATTTGGAAAGAATGCCAAGTTCCCTGGGCTGTTGAAGAGATCCAGTTGCCTGTGACAGCTCCACAAGAGTAGGGCTGTTCGCTTGCAAACAGCCTGGGATCTCCCTGTCTTACACTTGCAAGGTTTCCCAGTGGCCAAGGGAAGAGAGGAGTGGTCAGAAATATTGCTCATCATGCTTAAACAAGAGACTCAGTTCTCCATGTCCACAGCTGAATTATTCCCAGAGCAAAAGAAAGTGTGTGCTTTCTCACTGTTCCCTTAACTCCTCTAATAGCTTCACGGAGCAAATTATTTGTGTGCCTCTGGGTGCTGTGGATAGCCTTCTGGGCTTTTTTATGGACCTCTGAGCATCACAGCTATCAGTCAACACTGACAGAGAGACAAGGTTATGAAAGTATGTATTCTTTGGAAGCTGGATCTGATTATTGGTTTTGTTTGTAAAACTGCTCCAATTATGTAAGCTGTGACAGGCTCTAAGAGAGCAATTTAATTTTTTAAAGTTGGATGAAGAGACTGCTGTTTTTACTTAATTGCCAGCTCTATTTTTCAGTACCAAGCAGAAAACAAACTCCATTCTAATTCCCATAATAAGCCAATTCAAATTAGGGTAATTACCACAGGATAATTGCAGACTACCTATGGTTAATTAGGGCACTGTGTGTTTACAACACTCCAGAAGCATAAATACTTAATGATAACCACAGCTTCACAGACTGTTACCACTTAATTTAATATATTACATCATTATTATTGGGAGGGTTGGAGAGAAAAGAGGCAAAACCTTGAAACATGATCAGAAAAGCTGCAATTGCCTCTTTCCCCAGTAGTAAATCAGCTTGCCTGATAATGTCATTATGCTGAAAGACTCCCCTTTTTTAGGGGAATCTTGTATTCACTCAGCAGGAGAAACAAGTGCACAATCACCTGCCCTGAGCTTGAACTCTGAGCTTAATGGCAAGCAGAAAAACAAAGTGAGATGAAAGATGGTGGTGGACTAAGTCCCCCTCACACAGCCCTGTCTTTCTGGGGCACCATGCTGGTGGGACAGTGGGAACTCTGCATTTTTACCCTGCTGAAAAACACCTCATGAAGCACAAGTATTCTCATTAGACAGAGAAACAAATATATGTAAATTTTACTTGGTGTGAAATGCTGTCTAGTCTTCCTTGGAAATCTGGGTGTCCTTCATTTAGTCATTATTTCATTGAAAATGTGACATCATAAGCAATAAGAGAAAGTGAAAGCAAGCATTTGACTTCAGGATATGGAGAAATGCAAAGGAAATTCCATCTGCAATTAGAACAAGGATTAGGAATATAAAACTCACAGAAACCCCTCAGTTTGCTCACTGGCACCTTAAATTAGTCATACATGCAGAAGTTAGCATTAATAGAGCAAAGGAAGTTCCCCAAAGCATGTCCACAGGTGGAGTATGACCATGTGCAGTTTGCCGGTTGTGTAGAATAATTCTTAGTCTGTTAAAGTCTTTTTTTAAACATACAGAAGTTCAGAATCCCCATCCCAGACAACAGGGAAAAAATTAAAAATCAGTTCCTTCCTCTTCCTTATGGAAGAAAACACTGATGCCTAAAGTGGTTTTGATATAACCATCCATTGTAGTTTCCAGCCTTATCAGCACTTCATGATAAAATAGTCTCATTCATCTATAAAGAAAAAATTTAGTCAAATTTTTTGTTTATAACCTTTCTCAAAAACAGCCCTAACAGAGAAGCTGAGTTAATAACACATGTTGCCAGTCTACTTTGGGATAACCTTCCATTCAAGTGACAAACGTGACAACTGGTGATCCTTTTTCTCCCTTTGAATTCTATTTTCTGAATAATACTACAACTTTCTCAAGCATCTTTCTCAGACACGTCTGTCATTCTTCAAAATGGAAAACTAGGTTTGCAGCACCAGAAGCTTCCTTGTATGAATGCCATGCCAATAGTAATGGACATTTCTGCTGCCGATCACCTTCCATTGATTTCCAGCCATGACCATAAATCAGACATATTTTTATTAAATCCCTGATTATAACTCAGCAGTTATATGAAACTACCAGAGTTAGAGACATCCATGGGAATGCTACTGTTTTGTTCACACTCTGCATCTAACCACTGGGCTGTACAAACTGTGCTTCATCTGCCCCATTTTCTGCAGAAGCAGGAAAAGGGTGGGAGTGCTGCCAGCAATTTGTATCTCCTCTGGAGCTGGCTGCAGTACTTTGTTGACCCATAACTATGTCAATGGTTCTTGGTCTCTGGTTTAGACATAGCTTCTGGGTCTATCCCAAACATGAATCACTGTTGGTGAAAAAAGTCCATTTGCATTCCCTGGCTTGTTACCACCCTCTTATCCCTCATGAAGAATTATTTCACATTTATTTCATAATCTCTAAATATAGTATAATCATGTTTACAGTTTTGGTGGTTATGAAAAAATCTTTAAACCCACAGAATATTTTTAAGTCATACTACAAGAAGCCTGAAGCAGCCTTATTGCCACCTTTGTAGAGTCCAACTCATCTTTGAAATACCTAATTATGACAATTCATACGCAAACTTTTTTTATTTTCTGGTTACTGATGCTAATGAAGTTGCAAGTGATTTGAAGTTTTGGTCATTTTTAAAAACCCTCCCATATAAAATATTTTAGATGCTCTCTAGCCAGCTACCAAAAGCTATTATCCACATTTTGTAACTTTATCAACTGAGTTAGGACTGTCTTTGAAGGAATGTAAGAGACACTAAAGATTCAGATTGTGGGGCAGCATTAGAAACCCTTATATTGCAGACTGTCCTGTATTTTTAAACTACTGTATGTATTCAGTATTCACAGAATCCCAGAATCCCAGAACATGCTGAGTTGGAAGGGCCCCACAAGAATCATCAACTCCAACATTTACCCCTACACAGGACCATCCCCAAGAGTCACACCATGTTCTTGAAAGCACTCTCCAAATACTTCTTGAACTCTTCAACATGACAGAACTACTCACCACAACAGAGTATTCGCTGTGCAAGTAGCAGTATTCTTCTGCTTTGAGTTTAAGAAAAAAAATGCAGTTAATGTTGCCAGATTTCTGTAGCTCTTGCTCCACAGATCATGCAGGTAATTACAATCTCATTTGCTTCCAGGACCTGACAGAAGTCCAGCTGAGACATTGGCATTCTTGGGTACTTGGGAAGAGGCAAGGGCAAAGAAATAGCAGTTTTTTAAGAAGCTTTGCCAAAGGTGGACAGAAAAGGAGTTTAACAGCATGTCCTCTGTGGAAAAAACACACTGCAGAAAAAGTGTGTGTAGGGAGGCAGAGGCTGGGCAGAGGGGAGCATGGCTGAGGCACCTCACAAACTAACTGGCAAGGGAGACAGAGCCCTGGAGAGAAGAACCCTGCAATGCCTCCTCTCGTCCCCTCAACATCACCAAAGCCTGATGCATTACCAGGAATATGCTGGTCTTCAGTGAAGTCCAGCAGCTCAGGAGGGACCCTGCCCACTTTTTTTTGTTTCTTTGTGGGTTCATGCCAGGCACAAAATATGGAACTAAACCTCACATTCTAAAGGCATTTTATTAGGTCATGCAGACTGAGTGAACTTTTTCATTTTCAGAGCCAAAGACAATGAGCAATTAAACATTAAGCATTAAATACAGCTCCATCTTTAATAAAATTCAGCAAAGTCACCTGAGAATTATGTTTTTCATTTCCACTCCTCCGCATTAAAACTTCAACATTAACTGGTTGCCAAAAGTAAAGTCGTACTTCAGTATGCAAATGATAAGTGATTAATTTCAAAGCTAAAACCAAAAATTCTTACAAGAAAGCCGGAAGCTTTCTTGATGAAGATATAATGCACCTGGTCTAATCACATTTTTCCTTTCTTGAACTCATCCTACATTTTAATAGCTTGAATCACCTCTAAGGGAGAAAAATAATCAATCCATACATATGTCTGGAGCAGAGTAGAATTATTTTTAGATTGCACTTTGTGGCTAAAGCTATGATGCATTGTTCTGCTCCAAGAAAGCATTCCATTAATGTGGCACCACACAGGTCTGCTTCAGCAAATTTACCTGCTGTTCATTTCTGAAAGAGCTGGCATAATCAGAAGGAATGAAATTCTTGAAGAATATATTTCCTTTAAAAATTATGTCTATATCAAAGGTAAAGGTCAGTAAGAAATTGAGAAGTTAGTTGAAATCTCAGGAGGATAATTATTGTACACAGCCAGTCCTCTTAAAAAATCAGGAGGCAGATAATGGAGTAACTGCCATATGGATACACTTTTAAAGGACTTTTAAGAATACAGGAAAATAACTTCATTAAGGGAATCCTTATACACAGTAAATAAATGCTACATAAGAGGTTTGTAAAACAGTCAGCTGACTAAAAAGTTGGTTTGTAAGCCTTGGGAAATTACTCTGTAAAAGGGATTCACAGATGAACACTTATTTGGGAAATATAAAAAGTAAGGGAGATAAGGGAGAAAATATGAGCCTGATCCTGTTTTATTTCATCTCTGTGCTCAGAGCAATACTAAAGTATAAATGCAGGGGGCAATATGGCTTTAAGGTAGCTTCTACTTCTATTTAAATTTGACTTAGAAAAGAACAGAAAATTACATATCCTGAGAAAATAGAAATGCAGCAAAATGCCAGCCCCATAATCTGTGCTCTCCTGGCCCATGAAAGCCAAGCAGGCAGTTGTACCAACCCATCAGCACTCCCCACCAAACACTAATGATTCACTCATTCCCAAAAACCAATCTGCTCAGCCTGCAACTCCTTTGGATGTGTCCAGGAGCAGCTGGTTCTTCACGAGAAGTTTCCGTTTCTTATCTGACTCTCTTTGGCACTATTTTCAGCCACCTGACAGCCATTAAACCTCTTCCAATCTTTTTCTTAAGGGAAGCCAAGTCTATAAAAAACAGTGGGAGCACAGTACCGAGCATAGCAGGGCAAGGCAATTACAGATAAATTGAAACTATGGCCTGTAGAAGAATCTATGTACAAGCTGTGCTGACCCATTTTAATGAAAATGGGAGATAGTTGAAGAATTACATAATCTCTGTACCTCCTACTATCTTCATGGCTTAACTTGCCAAGCACTTTTAGCTGTTGAGCTATTGTTTTCAGAAGAAAGGGTGTGGGTGAGTTTTATATTCCTTCATGCCCAGTGAAACATTGTCTTTACTCTCTTCTTCAAGTCATAATGCACTTTGGTTAAATCATCAGATGGACTTAATAATTTCTGTCTTTCAAGGATCCTCCTATTTCTGTGTCTTCCTAAGCTTTGCAAATGCTCTATTGCTCTTCAGAGCAAATGCCAGCATGGACCTCCACAAGCATCACTTCATTATTTCTCAATTACATAAACCATACTTCTGAAATGGCTTGGTTAGCTTTATTATATCCATGAATTTTTAAAGGGTTTTTAATTACATCCCCTGCTGTCTTAAGTACCCAGCCTTTGAACAGGAAACAAATTTCTAGAATTAATTTCACAACAGGCTACAGCAGCAGTTGTATTTCTCAAAAGCCCAAGAACAATGGGATGTTTTTGTATATACAGTAGGAACTTCAAAAGAGAATTGCTAGACATCAACATTTTAATCTGTGACCATGCTAGGCATTGCAATCATTTTTTTATTTTAAGAGGATAAACACTTAAAATAGCTTTTTTTTAAAAAAAATCGTTTCTTGGTATTTTGATGACTGTTCTATAGAGTCCAAATACAGAAGAAAAATGCAGCATGTGAACACTGCTGTAACTCAAATCAAGAAGTATACTCATAGTCTGAGGAGTTAGTGGAGAAAAAAGGTTTTCTAAGACAAAGACTCAGAAGATGAAATTTTCAGGAAAAGTAATGATCACAGTAATGAGCTGCAGCAGAGCTACAGTAAACTTTAGAATGAACAAACTCACTTAGACCTTATAAAAAGTGAAAAAAAATATGCTAAATACCTCTTCTATTAGCGAGATAATTGTCAGTGCAGCAGTAAATAATACATCTTAAAAGTAGAGGTGAAATTACTTCAAATCTATTTTGCATGTATGAGTTTTGTTAATTATTTGCCACTGATGTACTTTTCTTGGGTGAAAGATCCTCTTTTGCTGGTCATGGTGGAACTGGTAACTAAAACTACAGAGAAAAGATCTGAATAACCACAAGCCAGGTAACACAAAGGGTGCAGAATCCATTTGCACAGAGGAGAGTAGCCAGAGGAGCAGTGCCTGTACTGGGCCATGAAGATACATGCTATGGAAAAGAACTGCATTAGTTTATTATAACTATAGGTCATATGGATTTGTTTATGGAGCCACTAATCTCTAAGTACAAAAGTGAGGAATGTTGTGCAGCTACAGATGCTGGACTGCGTCATGACAAATGTGTGAACTATTTTCACCCAATTATGCAGCATGACGCAGTCAGGAACCAAAGCATCACACCCGGAGCTCTGCTCCAAGATGATGGAATCATGCAAACCCATCTGAAAAAAATATGGCACTTGGTAATGAGCTGGAAAAATTGCCTCTTCAGAGGACAATCCTCCCAGAATCCTTTAAGAATCATGGGCCTAGAATATGACAATTAAGTCTCTTTACCACATCTATCACGTGGATTTCCATTTGCATATCATGTCAGTCTAATAGTCTTGTGTCATTTTCCTTTATTTAAGAGATTTTGTCTTGATGTTCCTTTCATCACAATCAGCTTTCCATTACAAAACCTATATCTCAAATATTTTCATGACTTGCTATGAGTAATGCATACATGCATAGTGATTCAGGAAATCTACTTCTGTTCAGGTGAAATTATATTATTGTTAACTTTAAAATTGAAGCATCATGGAAAATTGCTGAGTGAATATATTTTTGTGGTCTGTAAGTGGTAGTGCTTTTTTTTTAGGAGGGGAAATATCCAATGACAAGGGTTTAAGTGAAGTCAGCAAAACTAATTTTCTTCCAGAAAAAAAGAGAATGTATTCTAGAGCACAGGAACTAAATCAGTACCCAAAGAAAAGAAGCCAAGCATTGCATAGGGAGACCTGCAAAGCTGCGCTAAAATCTTGTAGACTGCATTTGTATTTTTGCTACAGCACTGGGGACTGTCTATTCTAAAGAATTTATTTGTGCATTGAGAACCCTCTTATTGAATCCCCAGCTTCTAATATAATGCAACAATATTTTCTTTGTGACAGTGATTACTTTTACTCTATGTGCACAGGTATATATCTGTCTTTTTATAGACCATTCAGTAGTATATATGACCAACTCAATTCATATAATTTCAATAGATTGTTCATAAAAAAAACAAAACCAAATAAAAATGTAAGAGGGAAATCCTGTTTCCATTAAAGTTAATGAATACTTTCCTATTGTTTCCAGCATGGGTGAGCTTCTCACATAAAAGAGAGCACTTACATAAACTCAGCTTGATTACTTTGCAGAGTCACACATTAGAATCAGCATAGCTTTAAGGAGAAGAGAGATCTTATTGCAGTCAGTTTTTAAATTTGAACTCTATGTGATACTATTGAGAAAGTTGAAGGTTTTGTATACTTTCCTAGTAGCTGGGACATTTTAAAAATAAATCAGTGAAGAAGCCAACTAAGATGTATTAGACACTCTTGTTCTATTGCATTTCATCTTTGATAATCTGGTGATGAATAGAACTATAGATAAAAAATCATAAAAATATTTCAATGCTAGCATTTTGCTACAAAAGCCCTCTTGGAGTGATTCTGTTGCCAATACACCCAGGTGATTGATCAGCTGACAGCTAACAGCTGACAAATTTGGGTTTCATCCAAGGGGGGCATAGAAGGCAAATCATAGGATTAGATTTAAACTGTTTTTCTGGTGTTTCTATATATCTCAGTATTTGCCAGGTGTATATTTGTGCTGCTGAGGACAGTCACTTAAATTCATCTTCCAGTTTTTTTTTTTCTGTTTTCCTGCAATGATGAGTGCAGCCAGCCCTCTGCTCTGACATGAGATGTGTTAGTGTTAGTACTGGGGTCCTGAGATTGGCAGAAAGCACCAGCTCAGCTCCCTGAGCCAGGGGGAGCAGGCAGAATGTGTGTCAGTAGTGAGCTGGGCAAGCTAGCTGAAGGGATTCAGGTGTGGACTTCAATTAGGCTGCTTTGCCTTTTCTGTAGCTCCCTCTGCAAAGCAGCAAGCTAAACTAGAAGGCACAACTAAATTAGATGCATCTTAATCCTATTTATAGCTGTACAGAGAAATTGCTGTAGCAACTGTGCAGCTTAGAGTGTCCCACTGAGCTCTGCCCTCAAAACCTAAAGTAGCATCTGAAACTAAATCCCAGCACTAGAATGCAACTGTAATAGAAGTGCCTGGTGTGTGTTAGCAGAAGGGATAAAATGCCTGAGAGTGCAAAACCAGGAAGTAGTAAAACAGACAAATATTCTCTGCATGTTGTTCTCCAGGTTGGCAAGAGCAACTCTATATGTCTCATCAAGTTTTCATGAAAAAATGGAAATTAAATTTTAGGTACCTTGTTGCTCAGGTTAACACCACTAATATGATGAAAAACAGACATATTAAAAACAGGCTGGCAGTCAAACAGAGGAAAAATAAGCACCAGAAATAAACTTGTGGAGACCGTGGAGAGGAACACTCCAGACAGAGAAAATAGATATGCTAAATGTACATAGAAATATGCTTAACATGCTAATATGACATGGGAAATATATTTATATTTAATGTAAGTCTAGTTTCTAACAGTCAATTCTGTCATTTTTAGAAATTATTGTCCAAAAAACATACTAAAGGAATTTTTACAAACTTCTTACATCAGATATCTTTTGGTAATTCTGAAAAAGGGTTTGGATCAGAGTTTCATTAACATGCAGGTAAAAGTGATGACCCAACAGGATCATTAATTTCTAATTCATCCAGTTGAACTGTATATCACTGAGGTAGTATAAAACATCTCACATTTTCTGGAAGTCTGACATCATGTGGTAAATACTACTGGGGAAATAATGTCAGATCAATTAGCCATCCACAGCTCCTTATTATCTGTCTGCTTTTTCAGCTTTTTATAACATGAAAGCCATAAAAATGACAAGAGCCATTTTACAGACATTTATGGGTAGATGGTCTCTCAAGAGAAGAAACTGCTCCCTGCCACTGGGATAATATTTCTTACATTTAGCAATATCTACAGCTTACACATTAAATATTCATACAAACACTATGCACATAGATTGCATCATTAACAGTAGGGATTTTTTTATTACTGTAGTAAAGAAAGTGAATATATTTATATATCTTATATACAAAAGAGTGTGGTTGTATAATGTGGACACCTGCACACATTTTATTTAAGTTCTTCCCAAGAAAGGAACCATTTACAGTGTCTGAGACAGAATTCAGCCATCAGGCTATTTCTGTGCTTTCTGTAAAATATATTTCTCAATGTTAATATATATAAAGTATCTCTAATCTGGCTGAGTCATTATTTAAACAATACTTCACTGTGGACAGTTGGTTTGTTCTCCTTGCTGTTGTGAATTTGATTTATCAGGGATTAGTGGACAGGGGAAGAGTCAGAGAATAGTAACCGTGTATTTTTCCCAATGAAGCTTCGCTAATTTTGGATTCCTCAAACACACTACAATGTTTCATGTGTATTCTGCAATTTGGGTAACTTTCATAAAAATTAATAAAGATACAACCAAGGAAAATTAGCTGTTAAAATACAGAGGGAAAGGGGCTGAGTAGACAAGTCTCCTTCTGACAGATCTCAGTGCAATCCTCAGTGGTTACTGACTGAGTCTTCAGCAAGAAAATCACAATAGGTTTTGGACAGGAGGAACAATCCTTTCTCCATTTTTCTGCATTTACAGAATAAAAACACAACCCAAGCATTCAGCCAAGCAGCTTTAGTTTGGTCCACTATGTCTCCTAATTCAATCAAGAATCTATTTATGATTAATATAACTTTTCAATTAGACTCTCCTGTATACATTCTTACTGTACACAAGGCATTGGGGAAAACAGCTGAAGGGCCAGGAGAAAAACTGACTGAAGAAATATCCAAATTAATATTAATAAAATGTAAAACTACAGCAATATCTGCCTCCTTGAACTGTCTCATTTTCTCTTGGAGGTGAGCAGTCCCAAGGGTTTAAATTGGTGGAATTGTCTCCTCTGCCTTCCCTCATATCTGATTAATTTGCAGTCATTGCAACCATTCATGTTTTTTTAAACTGGCAGGTTGTTGTGTTAAAAAAACAGATGGGTGTTTTATGCATTCAGTTTTGCTTTCACTACAGTGCAATTCACCATATTATTTTCCAGACTGGAAATGATAATTGATTATAGCCAGGGAAAATGAGGAATTGGGAAGAAAGACAACTGAGAGGGGACTTCATCAAGGTCTGTAAGTATCTGAAGGGCAGGTGTCAAGAGGATGGATCCAGGCTCTTCTCAGTAGCGCTGAGCAATAGGACAAGAGGCAGAAACTGATGCCCGGGAAGTTCCATCTCACCATGGGGAAGAACTTTCCTGTGCAATGACTGAGCACTGGAACAGATTGCCCAGAGAGGGTATCTGGGACTCTCCCTCACTGGAGATATTCCAGAGCTGTCTAGACACAGTCCTGTGCCATATGCTCTGGGATGACCCTGTTTGAGCTGGAAGGTTGGACCAGATGACCCCACTGTGGTCCCTTCCAACCTGATCCATTCTGGGATTCTGTGGGACGGTTTCAGAATTCTGAGGATTTCAGGTTTCTGTGGGTTCAGCAACAAAAAGCAACAAGCAATTTAAAAAGATAATAGACAGAAATGGCCATGAAATATGAGTTGCATGTTTGTCATTTCTCAGAGGAACCCTGATAAGGAAAATTGCTTAGGAAGCACTTTGAAACCCTCCAGTGGCAACACAAACTGTTATTACTATTATAATTCCCTTCCCTCCAGCAGGTTGGATGGGTTAGTCACTGGAGGTTAAAATGACTCATCAAATGGGCATGTACTTGTGCCTGATTGCAGGCACAGAGAAACCTCCTCTGAAGAGCCCTGAAGATCCCTGGCTTTAGCCAGGAAACTGAGGAAACTCACTAACTGGTGAGTTAGTGCAGCTGTGCCTGCAGCAGGAACCACAGAGCCTTTGAGAAAAGCACAGGGGTTCAAAAACTGCTTTGCCCTGTCTTTGTTTCAATAATTGCATGTCCCCAAGAGTTGAACAAATGCACCCAGAAAAGAAGAAACCCAGAGAAGGGTCTCTCCAATTACAGGTCTTCAGGCACTTGGGCTGGGCTCAGCCACTCAGACACAGTCTAATTTTAGGTGCAGCCATTGGACTCAGCCTAGAGAACCCTCAGAGGATGGCTCAGCCAGACAGTGACAAATGAACATTAGAAATAGGCTCAAATAGTCCTTCTTGTGGTTCTCCCAACCCTCACATTGTATTTTTTCCTGTTTACAGGCACCCTGCATTTGTGTGCATGCATTGCCTTCCCACTGCCAGCTTGGACACAGTCCTTGTTTCCCACTGGGAAAAGCAGGTTGGGATGTTCTAGCTAAAGGTCAAGTACAGTGACCTGAGGGAATTAAGTGACTTGGAGATATTTTGGGAGACAATGAGGGACCTCATGCTGAGAGGTAATTCAGGTCCAACATCTGCACCCAGGCAGACAAATAAAAGAAACTTTCTTTGGCATTCACAAGTGCAGCCCTTGGCAGCTGTTAGAGCTGGCCAATGCCCTGTGTGGATGCACTAATGAAATATGCCCTGTAATTGCTCGTAACCCTGTCAACAAGTGATTGTTCCTTAAATGCTGCAATAGCATTCATGCATGAGGAGCACAACACTGAGCAGAGGTTTCACTCCTGCCAAATTTATCTTTGCTCTGTCTTCCATGATAAAAGAGGAGATAGAGCAAGCGATAATTGTGCCTGGTATGCCCAAGTGCTTTGGACATTAATGCAATTGCTGCCTTTGGCAGGAGGAGGAATGTGACTTATGTAAGAACTAGAGAATGTATACCCTCTTGCAAACTAGTAAGTAGATTTTGTCCCAAGACAGGAAGTGGAGGTGGCAGCCATAGCTGGGACCTTCAGTGTCCTTGGCCATGTTTCTAACACGTCCTTGACCAGTTATTTATGTGCCTGTGTAAGCTGAGCACATCCCAAGAAATCTGTAGCTGTGAGGATGAGTGGAGCACAACATCGCCAGAGGAGCAGAACACAGCCCTGACAGAGGTGTTCTGTGGGCACTTGCAGGAGCAGCCTGGGCTGCATCCTGGCTCACTTTCTGCACCATCTGGGTGTGTGGACCACTCAGGAGTTTGAACTCACCTTCAGCAGAGCATGGGATGCACCACAGGCAAGCTCTTCTTCCATCTCCATAAACAGAGACAGATTGGAAGGGAAAGGAAACATTGAAACTCCTCTGCGGGGTAGGAAGGGAGGATGCATAGCTCCACAAGTGCAAGTGGGCTTTTCTGCAGGATCCCCATATTTTCTGATAAACTTGTAAAAGTGACCACCTTTAGCACTTCAGATGGAGACCATTAATCCCAACAATGGAATAAGCAGAGGATACCTTACTTTGCATTTTCCAAACTAAGAGTGACATGCCAGGAATATTTTCATGAATAATTATTCAAGGAAAAAACCCAGGAAGCTTTGCCAAATGCTAAACATCAGGAAGCACTTTAATCCACATGACCATAAAACCTTGCAATCATCTCCGCTTTCTTGATAACAGGCTTTCCTATGCTTTAACAGCTAAAATACACTGTTACATCTACAAAAGGATTGGTGACAGTTGCTTCACATGCATTTCCTACACTTTGTCTGACAGATCATTTCTCAAAAAGGTGCTTGATCCAGGCATTTACACAAATAGGAGATAATAGCAATTCAATATTGCAAAGAGAAAATTGCTTCCCATGATTACCTCTATCGTCTCAAAATTAAATGGGTTTGAGGATGAGGATTGTAACTCCCACTGTGTTATGGTTCCTCAAACAAAAAGCTGATGTAAATCTTCATCTGCTTTCCTTTTAGCAACAAAAGAATATAAAACTGCCACCCAGAAACACTGTTCTTTTCCTCACTTGACCAGCTAGCTGTTGAATGGAATTTGCCATGTAATTCACTTCTGGGTCACATTTGTACCAACCCAAAGGGTCTATATGCCACAGTGGGGACCCCATGACTTTAGACTGCATTTCTGGCAAATGCCATCACTGCTATTGCCAATGTGGCGACACCTGCAGAAGAGGCCTGTGTGACCTTTCCTAGTGAAAGGGAGCCTTGGAAGGGACCTGAGAGAAGCAGTTGCCCCGTTGTAACTCATCTGAAATTTCCTTGCCATGGAATTAAGGTAAGACAGCTTTGAAATTTCCACCCTGGGACATCAGAAGGTTGCACAAGTATACATACAATGTTACAGGAAGCATAGATATAAGCAAAAGTGATTTTGTTCCTTTTTCAGCCTTTACCATTATAATCAACCTACAAAAAAATACCTGTCCTACTTAACAGTTCTTAGGGTGATTTAATGTCATTGCATAAGGCACTGGAAAAGTAATTAGAGACCAAATGCTGGCATAGAACTTATATGCCCTCTTCAAGGCCATAGTTTACCAAATTAAGAAAATCCTGATGTGGGGGGAGGCTTTCTATGACACTGCTGTGACTTTGCAGTGAGTGTGATGGTCCCTAGCTGCAGTTTATTGGCTTTACTGTAGGACATGATGGGGACAAGGAAGGACTGCCAGCAGTGAATGATGGGAAACTCTATTCCTGTCACTTGCCAATTTTTCCAAGACTAAATGCAGGCCTGCCCACAAACAGCACTGTAACTTGGCTAGCAAGAGAAGAGGGAGCACAGGAGGGCAGCAGGAATTAGTACAATAAGAAGTGAAGTGCCCCATCCCCTCAGGGTGCGGGCAGGGAGGCAGGCACGGAGTGGGGTGCATTTTACCAAGACTCAGGGAGGAGTCATGCTGGCCCAGGGCTGGCAGCTTGGTGGGCTGCCCCTGCTCTCCCTGCACCTGGGAGACTTCACTGGGCAGGAGCAAAAAGGGCACTTTTCTGCTGGTTTAGTTCTGCTGAGCAGAAAGAGTGTGTGTGTGGTCTCCTGGCTTATGAAACCTTGGCATTTTATTGCTCCTCAGCTTTAGTGTAACTGATTTGCAGCAGTTTTTCTGCCATCCGGGCCAAGCGTGTCTCAACTTGCATAAAAGGAAATTAACACTGAGGTTTTGAGCTAAAACCATTTCTATTCTAAAGCAGAACTAAAGCAGTTTGATACATTTGGCTAATTTGTGCTGTAATCTCAACAGTGGGAAAGAACTTCCTCATGTTAATCTGTGAGCAGCTAATATTCACTACAGCTCCAATTCCTTCCTCCATATTGGGACTGAGTCCTCTCTCATTAAAATTTTGCCACTGGCACCAAGATATGAGGAATCCCTGAGGATTTCAGCACACATTCACTCATACTCATGAAATGCCTGTGGGACAGGCCCACAGCTAGGCTGAAACATTAATGAATGAGAGCTTGGAGGGAACAGGAAGAGCTTCACTTTGTTAAACCACTGCAGTTGGACTGTCTGAGCTGTGCTGAGCATTAATCAGCTTTATTTAATTTATTTCTTTATTTTAGGATGGGCTAATGAATCTCACCTACAGTAAGAACAATAGCAGTGAGCTACGTCCACTAAGCATATCTATCAAGCATTCAGAGGGGTTTACAGGTATGAAACTGTAGCATCACTGACAGAACATAACCCAAAAGACAGGTCCTGTTCTCATCTTTAAGTATTGATTGTGGCTGTTACCATTCTTAGAAAAGCAGTGAGAAGCCAGTAACAAGCCAAACCACATTACAGTTTTGCTACTAAATTATCAACATGATTCTAAAAAAAATTTCATTATTTACAAATAAACCATCAAAAGTTAAAAAGCAATGAGCTATTTATTTTGCAACACCACCACATACAAATTTACATCTACCCATTTCTGGGAACCACATTTGTACAGCAAGGGAAAGATCATGCAATTATACACAATCTGTTCCTGTGGAAATTTATACTAGCTGGAAAAGAAGTTGCAATCATACCTCACTATGTGGGATGGGGAAAGACACTCTCTTCAGCTGCCCCATGATGGGAGAATAAGCCTGTGCTTTCTGTAAGCCTTCAAGTTTCATCTTAGGTCCAGTACTTGCAGGAGTTTAAGTTTTCTGCAAAACATGTCTGCATCTTGTCTTGTGGCTTCTGAGGCTTCAGCTACATGCCAGAAGCTCACATTGCCATTGCTCTTCTGGGAAAGGAAATGTATAAACTACAGAGAAACAGTCAAGAGTTAGAGCCCAGATCCTGTGGCCAACCCCTTGAGACAATGAGCTCCTGTACACATAGGAGCTTGTCTCTCTGCAGCTACAGAGTTGGAGTCTCCTGAGGGATCCAGCAGCTTTGTCCGATGATTATAATCTGCTAACAGATCAATGAGGTCTTTCAGTTAGGCAAGTGTCACATAAACTGTTAGCAGAGGAGTCTGTAGTAAGATCCCCACAGCATTCAGGCTGTGATTGAAAACCAGAAATATTGAATGCTTAGAGAAAAGTAATTATTCCTACTATCCAATAGAGATTGTCATGGTGGTGAGTTAGGGCCTGCCAGAAGCTGAAAAGTGTTTTTCAAATACCCACTCTTCACTGCACTGAAATTTCTTCCCAGCACAGACCCGTGCTAATGTTTCAACATGTCTCCACTAAACATATCTCTGGGTGGAAGTGTGTGATAGCTAATTTGGCTTTACTGCCTCCAAAAAAAGAGGAGAAACCAAACCCACTGGTTTTACTCCGGACTTTGCCTCTTTCCAAGTGGTAATAGGAAGGGCTATTCTAGAAGAGCCAAAGGTTGATGTCTTTGTTGTAAAACTGGAAATGAAGTTCCTGGAGGCAGAGAACAGCAATTAAGCAGATTCTAGCCTGGCTTAGACTGCTCACCAACAGATTGCTTGAAGACCATTTTCATGTCCCTCATTTATGATTCCTAAGTCAGGACTCGGTCAGTCAAAGTGCAGCATTCAACTACTCCAGCAGCACCCAAGAGCTAAATGCCAACTTCTCCTACCCTCTTTCAAAACTCCTTCCTCAGCACATATGAGGTACTCAGGCTTTACCTGGAAATTGTTGTTTTTAATACTTCAAGGTTGCTTTTGATGTTGATTTTCTTTGAGCTACAGGCTCCTTCTATTAGTTCCCTAACTGAGATGAAAAATTACTTGTGTGTATCATGATCACCTCCTAGAGACCTGCTCATGTATAGGTGAAGTATTCATGGCTTATCTTGGATTGAGAGTTATCTCAAGCATTCAAAGCACTTCCTTGTTATTACGACATTCCTAAGTCTGATCCTGTGTGCTACTAATTATATTTTAGTTGTACATACTCTTGCTAACTATGTGTCATCAAACAATCTTTACCATTAATTTGGCTTTTCATAGAGATTGCACATGACACACAAATATTATATGTCACAGGCTTTGTTAAAAGGCTTTTAGTCCAAGTAACTTCCACTCCACCCCACCAAGGCACAGAACACTACAGTATCATGCTGAATGCTTCAGATAGGAGGAGATGGTACCCATGAAAGCCACAAGTCTGACATCTATCAACACTGATCTTCTGTTTGATAACTGCTCTGCAGTTGCTGAGACTGGTGCTGCCTGGATGAATTAAAACCAGAAAGGAATTACTCCTTCTCCCATATTTAAAAGTTAGAAGAAAACTCAGCTCATAATGGATTTTCAGCAGAATCTAATGCTAGTCATAGACAGAGACCTGAGTACATGAGCCTAATTACTGTGCAGGGCTGTTTCTCCAAGATTATCAAGTGCAAAAAGAAGTCACTCTGCTTGACTCTGATTCTAAGCTAAACAAAACTGGCAAATATTGCTTCATGATCCTGAATCTGCTGACATATTTATTAAAGTGATTTCCTATGCACTTTTTAAGCAAATTGAGAAAATGGGCACACACACACAGACCTAGAACTAAGACAACTTTTAAATTCTTCATTTAAAATATGAGGACACCAAGAGAAAAAGAGTTTAGGTCTGTAAGATATTTTGTTGTTGGGTTACTTTCAAAAGTTGATCTGTGCAACCTTGGCTTCCTGAAGTGAAACTGTTTAGGGATACTGGAACAGCATGAGGGGAAGACGTCCTGGAGTCAGAGCCACAAAAGGGAATGTGCTGCTTGACTGTGCCAGTGCATCCTGAGAGCAGCAAACACTCTGCACCCCATACTAACCCCAGTGCAAGCATTGGGTCACTTTGGTCCTGCTTGACCTAAAGGCATAGCTTGTGTCAGGTCACTTCCTTTGGCATTTTAGGCCATCTCCATGATGGCTGGAGTCCAAGACTGGCTTCAGGGCAGGTACAGGCAGCAGATACATACCAGGGCACCAAAACCACCAGCAGCCAGCCACCATCTCCATTCTAGGCTCTGCCCCTCACCAGACTGTGGGTAGAACTTATGCTGAGTTATAACCATTATGCCTTTAACATTAACAGCGGTGGCAATATGAGTTATCTTTGGGCTGCAACAGGTACAAGGAGTATCAGTCTTGGTAGGCCATAAGTTGCCTCTTAAGATGCCATTTTTTCTGTCCTCTAATCTCTATTAGTGTTAACTGTCTTTAACATCTGCAGCTGGGTATGGGTGGTTCTTAAATTCTACTGGTGACCATATATTTTGTGAACTCAATCTGAAACAGAACTCTTGCTTTCCTTGGCATTTATTTTTATCATTCTCATTTCCTTTTTCTGGGTATGTGACTATATGCATCCCCGGGTGTTAAAACTTTCCAAAAGCTGTGGTAGATTCCTAGGAAACTCTGACAAGGGGAGCTGCACATATTTGGTGTGTATTCAAGAGGTGAACACAGAAGTATTTGACTGCTGAAGACCCCAGATTTTAGGCATTGCAAGATGTGGTTTACTCACCCACCAAGCTGGCTGGCAGACAGAGTGGTTAGGGCACTTCCGGGACAGAAGCCGGAGCTGTTAGACAGAACTTCAGTACTTTCAGCAGAATATCCACAGAAAAAGATAATTCCCCCAAGAAAAAGGAAAAAAAAAAAATCACAGGGTTCGGGATTTATTGTCAGCAATTTCATCTACTAGTAACTCTGCAGTGCTATCACATACCTGTTTCCAGTTTTAAAATTTACTAAATAACTTTCACAGTCTGCAAAATTTCCAGATCTTGGGTTGTGCCATCCTCTTTTTAAACATCTTAAGATGCTTGCTGAGTCATTGAGATGGCAATCGGAAGGGAAGCTGTCATTTCTCTGAGCAGTGTGTCCAATATGAGTGTGTGAATGTGACTCTTTGAGGGCTCTCAGAATGAAAAAGGACAAGGATAATGTTCCAGATATTTTGAAAAAAAAATCAGGGAACCTCTCTAAAGTAATTCAAGTACATGCTAAGTAGGAACAGACTGTTGAAACCTGGATCAAGAATATCATGGCATTATGATATAAAAGCAAAATAAACAGCAATAAAATCCAAAAGCTAGAACAAGGAAGATGAAAAAACTGCTTGCTTGCATGCAATAAAAAAGAAAAAGCCCATTCATGAATCATCAGTTGGAACAATTGGAAATTATTCTATTTTTTTAAAAAACTGCATACTTTTTTTTCTTTCTTTTTCTTTTTCTCTCTACCTTCCCTTATGGGACACTTGTTTTTTTTTCAACAATAGTGAAACTGGTAAAACCTCCCATACACAGTGACTGGTTTTGATATGTATTATTTACCCTAAAACTATTTTCCTGTCAGCTCAGGAACTGTGTGTGCAGGTTGCAAGATTAAATTCATTCATGAAATGTCTGTGACACTCACTGATCTGAAGTTTCTCAAAGAAGTCAGTGCCAAGTTACTGTTTATTTCCATAGCAACTATGTGCCAAAGCAAAGGTATGTATTGTCAATGTATAACACTTGTTAAAAGTTAGAGTCATCATAAATGACTGCTGGGAGAGGCATTGCCAAAGTCTGCTAATGAGACATCTCTTACTTTACTTCAGCATTAAATAGAACTTTGTGCTTTACTTTGGTTTGTTGTTTTTTTTTATTTTCATGACTTTGTTTAATCATGTTTTGATTCAAACTTAACTTTTAGTACTTCATATATCTCCATGTCTGGTTTCTACAGCTGAGCTGCTGTCTGGTGATTTCCTTGGATGCTCCCTCTTATTTTAGAAGAGCAAAATTATCCTTCCTTATTGATCTTCATTCCATACATGATTTTACAGCTCTCTTTCATATTTCCTCTGAGTCAACATTTTTCATAGCTAGACTCCTTCCATGTTTGATTTTTTTTTGTATTGATCCTTTTTACCCACAGTTTTCCTTGTCATTCAACTGTACTCTTTTATAAATACATATATATATGTGTGTGTGTCTGTGTGTGTGTGTGTGTGTGTGTGTCTGTGTGTGTATATGTATATATATATATATACACACGCACACATACACACTGATATGAAGGCTGAAAAATGTCCACAGCCTTCAAGACATCATAGCTTAACATTGTTTTATGAATCGTTCTCCCTCCTTTCCTTAGTAATTTGCTTCATATTAGCTGCCATTCAGGACTATGCTGATGTTCTTGCATCATTTGCTGTTATAGCTTCAGAATCTCTGTACTAGCTGATAATAGCTTTTTCAGAGTCTGCAATCAAATATATTAAATTAGAATTCCTCTTGTGAACTCTTCTTACATTTTCTCACATTCCCTTTCCCCGACCTGCCATGTTACTCAGTATCACAAGGTGTTACAGCAGCTCTTCAAACTTTGCTAGCTTTTGGTTTTAACACAAATAAGAGTTCAGAACAGTCACTGAACTTTGTCACTTCATATTCCACTCATTTGTGAATGTAATGAAGAGCAGGTCCCTATGGGACCACAATGTCAAGTTGCCTCTGGTGAGAAAAGTAACTTCTTTTAATTGTTTGCCTATCCACATCAGCACAGTCCATCTCATCCCAGTCTTAACTTCTTTAAGACCCTTTGGTGGATCTTGGATCAAGGATCTTGTCCAGTGACTTTCAGGAATCTAAGGAGACCATATCAGCTGTATCTCCCATACCAGCATGGCTCTTCACTCCTTCAGAGAACTCAGATAGATTTATGAGAAATTCATTACCCTTACAGAATCATCAAAAATCGTTCTGAATGTAGCATATTTACCTACATGTCCAGTAATTCTGCTCTTTTATCAATGTGCAAAACCAGTCTGTAATCTTCTAAAATCTCTGAAACTCCATTCAACATCAGGTAGCATCATTTGTTACTTTCCTTTCCTCTGTTATCCAGGTTACTGGTTGTAGGTGAGAAACAAGTGGCTGTACACTAAACTAGTAGTTCATTTGCGTCCACTTAGAGCTCTCAGGTGAAAAATATAGTCCTGCTGGTAGCTCTCTGCTAACTCTACATGCAGTGGCCATTAAGGGCAATTTGAGTTTTCATGGGTTTGCCATTGCTAAGGCTCAGTTCTCCAAAACTCCTTCAGGTCGGGACATTTTGAAGTCATTCTTTTATTCCTATAATATTAACTGAAATGAGAGTTGTGAAAAGGAGAGGAGAAAAAGTCATAACAACTTGTCAGTTAAAGACCATGTCAGAATGTTCATTTAAAGGCTGAATGTTTAAAAACTCCTGATTTAATTTCCCATGGCACTTCTTGAAAAGCTCTGAGAGTCAGCAGGAGAGAAAAACAAGAGCCTGTGTTCACAAATGCCTCTTTTCCTTTTCAGTTGCGTTTGTTTTCCTGTCTGGATTCAGTCCTGTTCAGATTCAAAAGGAATGAACAAAAAGATAGATCATGGTGCTTAGGAATGCTTTTCTCAATTAGAATGAGCCTTCACAAAATAAAAGTTTCTGTAACAAAGGCTTTTAGACACTGGAGCTTTTTATACGTTGCTCACGTATAATTTAGCAATGAGTAGTTACTAATGTAGTTAGGCAGTTGTGGACCCAATTATCCAATTACTGTAACTGGCAGACACACAGGGTAATTGTACAATGAATGCACTCTCATACTTGGCACCGGTGCTTTTGTGAGCCTGGTGTCACCCTTTCAGTGCTGTGCCAGAGTAGGGATGTTTCATCTTGCTTATTAACACCTCCATCCTTGGGGAAGTTTTAGCACGTGGTTTGGGGAGAAAACATCCTGGGTTTTCACAGAAGGCAGCTAACAGTGGAACTACCACAAGATAGTTGGCAACCAGGAGCCTTAATTCTTTCAAATTTAGATGACATTGAAATTAAATTTGCTAGCTTCTCTGAGTTCCCCTTTTAAAAGTTGTTTCTTGTGATAATTCACAAGAATTACAGATGTCAAAAAGTCATAGCAGCCTCATCAGCCAGAAATTTGCATGTGACTGAAACAAATCCACAGTGAAAACTGATTTTTTTGCTTTGCCTTAACAGAATATTAGTTTAGTGTATGCCACAAAATACAAACCCAGATGTAGCTCAAAATTAATTTCAGCATTCTTCATGTTATTCCTCTTGACACTTGGGTTTGGCATGAGAAGGGAGAAGTGCATCCATCAAGTCTGTGCCTGTGCAACAGCAGTATAAACAATTAGCAATTTTTTCTTCAAGACACAAGTTCATGTGGAAAGCTAAATAATAAAAATAGGTTGTTTGGGCTGTTGCAAATAAATCAGATCAGAATTTCCTTCCAAGTGGAAGTGGGGTACATGTTCTTCCACAAACTGAAGGAATGCATTTCCCTTCACACTTACTTTTCTGACTGAATTGTTGTGTGGGAAGTCTAATGACTTGGGACAATTACTGAATAAAATGGCACTGCAGGAAAGGAGATACTCTTCGTGGGATGCAGCAAAGGCAAAATCACAGATTGTTCTAAATTGCTTGTATAGAACATACCTTTATAAGCATAAAATATACTGTATTTTTGCCCTGAAACAATATCCTTACAGTGTTCATCTTTTCCCCATTAGTCTCCTGGATTCCCACAGAGCACAGCTCCCTTCCATTGGTCCCTTATCCTAAAAAGTAGTTGATCAAAATCCAGACCATGTTTATCTTGCTGGAGGCAATTAGTTGGGACCAGCTGTCAAAGCCACAGCCGGTTCCTAGCACATGTGTGCAGCCTGTCAGCAGGCACAGTAACAGCATATGCCTTCCAGAAGATAATGACACTGATCTTAAACTGAAATCACGTTTTGTTGGGTAGAATAACACATGGAGAACCACATTACACCATAACCAAATACTATGATATTTCAATAAATGATTCAACTTCAAGCCTATTTTCTGTTTTGTAGACAGTTAGCACAGCAGCTGCTTGTAATATAAGCTCAGTTTATCAACGCCCTCCCAGTACTTGAAGGTTTGAAACTCCTTTTGAATTTACTGCCATCTCTATTTTTAAAAGCTCATTTATCAGATAAGTACAGCTGAAAGACCAAGAAACCTCTAGGCTTTGAATGGAGGGATTAAAGTGTTGGGCACAAGAAGTGAAGATTTTTTTCAATTATGCAACTTCCCCTGCACATCAGTGTTTTCAACACTCTGTCATATTTAGAAACTGTTTTGCTGCAATATTATTAGAAAGAGTAGTTAAGTGTTACTTATGAAAGAAAAGCAAAATAACGTTATACCCATTTGTGAGCCAGAACTGTCTACCTCCTACTGAATGAGAACTATCAAATAATAAAAAATCTCTTTGAAATCTATAAAAATACTCCTGTGCTAATTATGTTTTACATCAAACTTTTGTAATTCCCAACAAATTCATTATGTAAAATTGATAAAGAACAAGTGAAGATTAGGCTCACAGTGATTACTAAATACTGATCAGAGATGGGAATATTCCATTCCAGGAAAAATTATCAGGATTGAGAAACTTTGTGTCTGGGTTGAGATACATTTCTGGGGAAGAGTTTTACTCCCTTGCATTCAAAAACATGCTGCCTCCCCCTGAGAGGCTGCAACAGCCCCAGAAAGGAACCGCAAAGGCCAGAGGATTTTCTGTGAAAGTGTCTTTAGGAAGAGAAAGTGTTATTAGACCCGACATGACTAAAGCAACTTACTGGGAAACTGAGACAACCATCTGGGAGGGAAGTCCCAACCCAATGCACAGATCTCTTCTGAAACTGGGAAGTAGAAGAAGAGCAACAACAAACTGCTAAAGCTTTGAGCCACTGGTAACCGCATTACCTTGCCATCAACAGGGAGATAACTAAAAGCAGACTAAAAGGTAATGTCTTGGAAAGAAGCAGCAAAAGGAGGACTGAAGCAGTGGTGTCTCAATCAGGTTTTGGATGTGTGGATGTGCACCACTGGATTTCTGCCTGTGCATCATGTTGACTTTGTTTACACCAATGCAAAACTCCTGAGCAGCAGAAGAGCTCAGATTTTGTTATTTGTTTTTGAATTGCTGAGTTCTAGACTACAGAGGTGATAGCCTCTTTAATAGAGACTACCCCTTTCTTTAGAGAAGGGAAATGGAGCTGGAAAATCAAAAGTGGGGTAATTTGAAACTATCTCCACACTAAATCTTCTAAAACTATTGCAGCAGAAGAGGCAAGATCTTAGCAACCTCTCTCTTTTTTGCATAGCACTCTGTGAAGTGCAAGACAGAAGAATATAAGCAAGAAAAAAAATAGGAGATAGGAAAGAAAAATAGAAAAGAAAAAGCAGATTATGAAAATTATCCAAGTAATTTCCTAAATGAAAGCAATTCTTGACTATGAGCAGCAGAGGCAGCAAGTAGATGAGACTTTTGGGTAGAGAATTCCTCTTACTAATCAGAAAGAAAAGCTCTGCACAAGCAATATAAAAGGAGAGTAATAGTATTAGTCACTCCTCATGCTCTGGGATTAACTTCTTTCAAAACACTGATTACAGCTCTAAGTACAGCCCAAAACTGGAATTTATAAATCAGACGAGAAAGTGGCATTTTTAGTAGTTCCGTTTCATATCCCAGCCATTCTCTTTCTGCATAACCAAGATCAGCTTTTGTAAGCTTATGAAGTTCTACCACATATAGTTATTCATCCTGTATAATGAACATTCCCTGTAAGTCACACTGTGTTTCAGCTGATTTCACAGCTTATTGCCTAGGACTGGAAGTTGTGTGGGGTATGGCAGTCAAACAACCAGCTCTGGCCACTGCAGAGCTCAGTGAAATGTCTTTATTTGGCTTTTAAATCACATCAGGCATCTGCATACAGAGGCATGGCTTAAAACAATTTGAACATGGGTCTCTTCTACCTCTTTTCCTGTGTTTGCCCTCCCAGATGACATAGAACCTATGGGAGGACACAGGGCCAGTTCTTGCATGGAGCACAGTGTGAACAGGAACAGTGAACCAGCCACTTCATGTGCCACCCTTGGAAACCCTTGGCTCCTGGCCAGGGCAAACCAGTTTTCAGCTCTGAAAACTCAAGGTCAGTGATAGCTAAGCAATAAATTATGCCATAAGAAGATGCTGAGCCCCTGGCTAATACACCTGGAGAGAATAACACAGGAGATCCATTTTTGGAAAAATATGGAGGAATTATAAACCAGAAGCAAGGTTGTCAGTCAGTGGACCACCTTCTGTCAGAAGAAGCCTAGTCTGATTTTTTTTTTTTTTAATTATGGCCTGCAAATTTAAGCACATTAAACCTGATATAGAAAAATTCCATGGATTCTTATTTAACCAGCCCATGTTTTCTCTGGCTTCTCAAGGAACTAAGTTGCAAAGTCAGTTCCTGCCTGGTTCATCTCCAGATATCTGAAGGCTGAACATTGCAGGTGTCCAGAGCCTTTTCCAGGGTCTTAGGAAGACGAGTTTGTCCCATAAATACTTCTCCTCTTCTCTCTTTGCCTTTTCTTTCTTGTGCCTGAATATGTATGATGAATCATTGCATCCCTAGGCACAGCTCCAAGAAGGGGCATGTTTGTCCAGCAGAATTCACATAACTTTAAGCACTTGCCCAAATTAAATGTTTAACCATTGCTTACCTCATACCCTGCCAAGTAAAGGCATAAGGGCTAATAACCACAGTGCTCAATGGTTATGAAACTGTGTGGTCAGACTAACAAAGCCAGTGCTCATTCTGTGCTGAATCTAAAGAAGCAGGTTGAACATTTGTTAACATGGATGATGTCACTAGAAAAGATCAAAGAAAATTTTAGACTTAAATATTAGGAGGCCAAAGCTCTTTAATTAATATTACAGTTATTCAGGATGTACAGCAGATAGCCGAGGTGAAAGTGAATTTATCTCAGTATATACACAGACATATCATCCCTATGTTCATTAAAAGCAATACATTCAAAGAACATGTAAATTGCCTAAGCACAGCAAGATGGAAAACAGTAATGTTGAGGTTATGCATTCAATCTTAAATGAGTCCCTTTCATTGTTTCTTAACTGGTAATAAAACATTTCTCTCCATTTCTCTACTTATTCCAGTGTACAAAGTAATTTATTTTATCTTGCCACCTAGCTCCAAAGGAGCTGTTTTTCCTGTAATTGTTTCCTAAGGCAGTAATTAGTGTGTCAATAGATGCCTAAATATTAATATCAAACAGATTTTTTTTAAAAAGGAACAAGCATCATTGCTTCTTTTATACTGTCTCCTCTTTACTCTGTCTAAATTACAATTTTTCTAATTATGGCCCAAATTAAATATATTTCTTTGAAATATGCACAGCTGAATTAGGGTCCAGCTCAATTCCTATTCAAACCTAATGACGCAAATGAAAAGGAAAATAAGACATTTTGGTAACTTTCACTCCCAGCCTCAGCTTCTTTTTTTCTCTTCCTTCTTAGATTCACTATACATTTATATTGGTTTCTGAAGGAGATAGGGATTATCTGACCATATTGTCTTTCTGCTCACCTTCACTTTTGAACCCTCTGGCTTAATGTGCTTTAATTTGAGAGCGCTCCTGATCTCCAAAAGGTTATATTTCTATGCCTTCTGGGGAAATAGCAGAGAAGAGACACCCAGATCAGTCATCTCTCTAGGAGAAAGGTGGCAGTGTGAGGTGGGTTGTTACTTCCCCCCATTTTGCTGGGCTGCAACCCCTCTAGAAAGGCAGTACTTGGGAAGCATGGATAGCATCGTTGATAGCTGTGTACTACAGAACACACAGGAGGATGAGTCAGGATGAGTGCGGTTGGAGCCTTAATCAGATTGGATGCCAGACTGGAAATCAAGATCCACAAGTGACAACTCAACAAACTGGATGTTCTGTTATTTTTTCTATTATTTTACTTTTATTTTTTGAGGAGGAGGGATCAGTTTGATAATGACTTGCATTCCTTATGAATATCTAAGTTCTGAAGAGGAATCCACATGAGTTGGACAAGCATTTGGCTGAGCTAAATCTAAGCAGAAACTTTGGGAATTGGCCCAGTGGCTGTAAAAGCTCACTTCCTCACATCATTTCCTCCCCAGATGGCAAATGAGTATTTTACCAGGGTACCAACTTATCTCACCTAGGCCAGCTGTGAAACCTCATACCAAATCCAGCTCTAAAAGTGCCATTTCACCTGGTGTTGGATTTTTCCCTCTTCCCTCAGTGATAAATTCAGCAAATCATTTATTTCTGTTTCAGAAATATTAAACACCAAATCCCAGGTCTTAATGAAAGCTGCTAAATGTAATGTCTTATAAACATAAAAGTAGGACAAGAGATATGAAAATACAATCCCATGGCCCACTCAGTTGTGGGAATTTCTTTCATTATAATAACCAGTGCAGCTAACATAGCTCAGCTACATCTAAAATTGCTCACATGCCTGTTCCATTTTCTTCTTCACAGCAGCTTTGCTATTAAAAAAAAAATAAATTAAAAATGTTCTGTCCATATACTGATCTCACAATACACAGGCCAGCTTCTCCAGCACCTTCAGATAAATCCTTCCTAGCCCAATCCCTGGTATTGAGTACATCCAGCTTCTTTCAAGTCTCTAACTTGTTTTATCTCTCCCCATCGAGGAAGGGCTGTCCTTCTCCATCCCACATCATGCCACTTCCAAATCAGCTTTTCCTTCTGAATACTGAGGCAAAAAAGTCACTGATTACTTAAGCCATTTTTACTCCATTTTAACTCGTGCTTCTTCTCCATCCATCCCTGGGTCCTAAATTTACTTTTAAACTAACATTCCCAGAATCAATGCTCCTCAGTAGTTTCAGTTCCAGCTGGGCTATGGCCTTCCTAATTTTGACACTAAGTTTCTAACTCTGCTCCATCTATACTGCCTATTCTTCTTTCTACATCTTCTCCACTTCCTTTTTGTGAGCTAGTTCAATGAGAAGCTCCCCACCTAGCCATGCAGACCTTCTCCAGAAATTCAGTCTTCCCACATGGTGGGATTCATTCCTGAGCTCTCAGGTAAGTTACCTTCAGAAACCAGCCAGCTTTCCTAGGCACTCTTCCCTTTCACTGCAGCTCCATAAGGGATCATGTCAGGTAAACCTTGAACCACTCCCTGTTTGCTTCCCCAAAGACCAGGGTCCTCTGTTCACCTTCCAGCCTTCCTCTGAGTACCAAGTTCCAGCATCTTGTGTTGCTGCATCCTGGGCTGCCCTGTGTGACCAGAGCTGCCACCAGCTCTTTCCTGCTTGTGAGGAGCAGTTTGAGTCAATCAGTGGGGTTCAGTCAAACCACCATCCTGAGGAGGAGAGCCTGCCAGCAGGATGGTGCTGCTGGTTTGGAGCTTGTGCCTGTTCCCAAGGAGCGAGCACCTTTCTGCCACAGTTGAGCGCTGTCTGTCTGTACAGCCATGTATTGCCAGCCACAGACACTATTAAACTTCATATGACTGTTCCATAATAGTTGCCTTGAAGAGGTGAGCTGGTCCTCTGTTTTTAGGTAAGTGACAGCTTTACTATCAATTGCAGTGATACTTAATACAATGAAAATGGTATTTCTTTTAAAATCTGGACTTTGAACTCCTTTCTGGAAATAACAGGAATATCAGCTCAAATTACTGCTTATCAATCACTGATGTAACTCTTTCAAGTGAAATATAGCTTCCCAGTTTGTTTTCATTTTTAATTATTTTCTAGCATGACAACCAAGGTCTTACCATGCTCCAGTCAAAGGCTTCTTGTTTTTAAATTTTGATACAGCATGTGAGTCTTAGAAGGGGATTGTGACAGTTGAAAAAACAATATAGTATTATACAGAGATTTTTTTTTTAGAGTTAATTAAGAAAATGCCCATGTCTGTACTTCAGCACTTTATTAAGCACAGCTATACTTTGCTCAATGTGTGATTATGAAGCCATTGTTTTGTAAAAGCAAACATACATTTGAATGCATTGTGGGGGCAAGGAAAAAGTTTGCAGCATAGTGGTAAATGGAGTCTTACACCCCCGACAACAATGGCTTGTCTGAAAAATCTCACTCAGGGATAAAAATGGTATAATTATAGAGAAAAAAAAGATATATTGGTTTGGCACTAGCAGCAGTTTGCCAGGCTGGTTGGCTAAACCAGTATAGTCTGCACCAGTGAAACATGACCTTAATACCATGTTGCACTTCAATAATGTTTTTATAGCATTTGGAATCTTCAGTGTTGAAATTTAAATCCAAAAATGTAGAACATGATGAAAAAGGGGTTACTTTTGAGACTTTACACATCTGAAAGATTTTAAGACTTCTTTTTCTACAGGAGAAAAAGAGATAACAGCTCCGTCAGAGCTGCTGAGTGTGGTACATGTGTTTTAAGCAAGTTTTAGTCTGCAGGGACAAAATATAAAGGTGCAGAGTGTTGGTTTAATTGTTGCCATCTATATTCTTCCTTGGCCATTCTTTTTGATCCTTGAGGCTCACACTGCAGATTGTCATTACCAGAAACTCTAATTTTAGCATCAGAGTTCCTAAAATGAGATCCTTATTCCAGGGTACGAAGAACACACTGAAGATGGATAGAAATGCCAATAATTCTCAGGAATAAATTTAGAAACAGACAATTACAACAGAAATTGAGGAACAGACAATTTGGCCCATCTAGTCCAGTGTTTCTTATTCCAGTCATACATACCAGCCACCAGTAAAGTTTTCTTTCAGAGCTCAGAAGTTGTGTCGTTCTTTTTTGCCCTTGTTGCAGTAGAGTGAAACTCTGCAGTCCTTGAGTATTTTGAGTTTTAAGGACAATGTAGAAAAGAAAATATTTTTTCCTTAATGTCCTATTCCTTTGCTTTCAAGGTTCTAGGTTAATAGTGTTTGCTAGGCCACCTCTGCAAGGTAATCTCTGTTCACAAAGCATTATTTCTTATTCTCTATCTTACCCTAGTTGTTTTTATCTAATCAGGTTTGCATGTTGGCACTCATGACTAAGCACCTGAATGCTACCAGCAGGAACTTGATTCTAATATTTACAGGGGCATATTGTGTCCTAAATAATCACTCACCCTTCCACAGAAAGCCACTCATATTTCAATTTTAGTTTAGCTTTATTTTTTTCTGTTATGGGCACTTGCTATATCTGCCCAAGTATAAAGGTTAGAGACTGACCCAGGAGCAATGGACTGGATGGGATTTCCCAGTGCATCAAGTTCTACCTATCTGGTATTATTGGCAAACAACCTGCATCTTCCTTTTTGTAAACTGACCAACTTCTCGTTTAAAACTATGTAGATTCTGTCATCCCATATTTCCACTGTAGTTTCAAAGCAATCAAAACCTTATTGCTCTGCTAGTTATAAACCATCCTAGCTTTCAGTTTAGTTTTATTCACAGACAATTTATACTCATTAGTTCCTGTGCCAGTATTGTTCTTGAGGACAAGTGGCTCTTTCCCTTCCAGGTGTTTCACCCGTTTATCATTCACAGAGAGCAAACAGGTCCTCTTTCAGCTTTTGCTTTGCTAAACTGAGCAAGCTCTCTAGTCCAAAACACTTTGCATTACTGTAATCAATTCTCTGCACCTGTTCCAGTCTGAATTCCCTCTCCCTCAGTCATTGATGTTCAGAAGTGCACATAGTACTCCAGATAAAGTTTTGGCAGAGTCACTTACACCTGCATGAATATGTCTCTTTTTTCCTTACAACTACTTCAAATTGACAAATCCAAGCACTGTGCTTCAAGGCAGCTTCTCATTAGTAGCTCATAGTCTGATTCTGATCAGTTAATACAGCCCATTGCACTTATTCTCTCTGTTATTCCCACCTGGCATTCTCACAACACTTTTTCTGAGATATGTCTGCAGGAATAATTTTGTTCATACAATTTTAGCTATTTGAATGTTAGTGGTCAGGCTCATCAACTTTAAAGTATCTGTGCAAGGCAATTTAGATAGGTACATCCCACTGTGATTCATTCCATCTATCTCCAGTCAATTTCTAGAACTAACTTGATGTCTCCACCTAAAGTTCACACAGAGTCCAGGACACATGGGCCATATTCCCATGTAAATATTCAGCTCTTGCCTAATACATTTGGGCCATTTTGTCACATGCTGGCCCTATAAGTCCCATTTCCTCCATCATCTTCCCATTTCTTTCTGAGCTTACACCATCCCTGGCCAACCCAAACATGTAAAAACCAAAGTTCCCACACTGACAATCAGGTTTACCCACTCTGTGTAAATACTGAAACCCTCAGCCATGAATTACCCAACACCAAAGAGATACATAAGATGTGTTTTCACAGAAATCTGACGGGATTGAGTAGAATGAACTGGAAGACAGCAACAGAGCTTGGAAGGGATATTAGCAAGGACTGGACTACAGCTCATCTTCCTGGAACAGTTGTGTGGACAGACCAAGACCTTGTCAGCTTTAAAGGCTGTAAAATTTGGCGATCCAGAGAAAGCACAGACTATGGGACAGCCCCAACCATGGCTGCAGGAGGGATAAGGGGAGCTCCTGAGAAAAACACTTTCTCCTAGATATCATAGAAGCAATTGAAACTTCCTACCATGGCCTTTCTCACTCAGAAACGTTAAAGACAAAAATGTTTACTGGCATTTCATTATGATCTGAGCTCAGGCCTTTTTTCCAGAATAATTTCTCAAATGATTACTGAGTATAGCATGGGAAGGCCAATCAGGACCAGAGAAGTGCTTCAGGAAACAGCCTTTGACTACACTTGCAAGCTCTTTTCTCATTTTTTGAAACTGGCGAAGCCAGAACATGGGGCAAACCAACACTATCTCTGTAAAAGCTGTTGTTGCTGTCTAGAAGAAAATCATGGTTAGAAATTAATTGACTCTTCATATATGAAAAACCCAGGAGCCCAGCAGGCATGTCTGATTTGATAGGAAGGTCAGTAAGGTAGGACTAGGTCTGTCTGTCCATTCCAAGGCCAGGGAAGCAGGACTTTCTCTGAATCTGCTTATCTGAGCAACTCCTGGTTGTTGTGGTTTGCTTAGCTGTCGCTCCAAGTTTTGCTCTCAGGCTCACTCCCATCCTTTGCCCTGAGCATAATCCCCTGCCCTGTTCTTATCACTGCAAGTATTCTGGGACTTGGAAACACTAGGAATCCCTTTTTCAATTTCTTTGGTTTTGAGGTTGTGTTATTGCTGTTGTTTGGCATTTCAGTCTAAGGAGTGAAGGTTGATCAGCATATGGCTGACCTATTAAGATGCAGCCACCAATCTGCTCCCTATCAGTGAGGGTCAGCTCTCACTGATGCACTTGGACCCCTCATTCATCTGTCAGCTTTGAGGCTGCTGGGAAGTTTGTCCAGACACCCAAGGCTATCTTTAAGATGCGGTGGGCTGGAAGGCAGATGAGCATCTCCTGCCATGGCATCTGACATGTGGCTGAGAGGAGAAAGGAGAAGCAACTCTTGCATTCTGGGCAGGAAGAGTTCAAAATCAGGGGCAGAGCTGTGTTTCCCAGCAAGTCCTTACAGTGTCTGGATAATCTGCTTGTACAACACTGATTTTGTGCAAAAGAGGCTTCTGTCAGCTATGGTCTCTCTTTCTCACATCTGCATTGCCCTAGCAAAAAGGAATTCAGGGTTCTAAGAAGGTCTGTGTGTGAGTAGCAGCCTGAGACATGGCCTTGCCAGTAGATGTCCAGGGGCTTGAAAAGCTTGGGAGAGGCTAGTCTACAAGAAAAATCCTAATTTCTTGCTCCTCTTGAGAAAGTACTGTCTGAGTGCAGAAAGCCTCCTCCAGATATAGTGCTGGGCTTGCTTTCATGTGACTGACATTTTGTCCTCATATTTTCAGGTTCATCTTCAGCCACTGACACAATATACAACTAAAGTGAGCTACGTGTGTACCACCTTTCTATTGTTGGTGTGATTTAAAGACTGTTAAAAGTTAACAGTGCTAAAGACTGTTAAAAGTTAACAGTGTTAAAGACTGTTAAAAGTTAACTCAATATTACAAAATTGCCAGTGATAATGCCCACATTCTACTTTACAATTTTCAGACTGTGAAGTTCAGTTGCCTTTCCATAAAAATGTGCTACAGATGTGCTAGAAAAACCAACATTTCTCAACCTTAACAAACCCTGCTCCTCCACCCTAGAGAAGTTTTTTTGAAAGTATGTGATCTCAATGCCTCTGAAAAATAGGGCCTCAGATACATTTCACAAAGCAATACAAATTCATAAAATTGGGATTGCTCTGTATTTTTTATTCTCTCATAGGCCATGCATCCACCTGGCACTTAATACATCATAAATGCTATAATAAGCATGTCAATGCGCGCATCCATTTAATTTTGGCAAGTTCTTGATTGCAGTCTTTTGTATGGAGGCAGTTGCAGATAGGAATTGTGACAGACAGTAAATCTAACTGACTTTGAATTGGCAACAATAGCTGTAATGAAGATTTGCATTTTTAAAGGCGTGTAATTAACACCAGTATTAGCTTCCTCCTCCAGCTAAAAAGTCAAGCTGAACTACCTTTTGCTGAACTTGTGTTGGGTTTTGTATTTCTTTTGCTTTGCTGACAAGTATAAAGCATACAGATCAGCTGCTGCCCAGGTACTGCTTTGAATATTGCTGTTACAAATAGTTAACCTGAGAGAGAGAAAAAGCAGGACAAACAGGTAGATGTGCTGGGATGGATGGATGGATGGATGGATGGATGGATGGATGGATGGATGGATGGATGGATGGATGGATGGATGGATGGATGGATGGATGGATGGATGGTGGATGGATGGAGTGGATGGATGGATGGATGGATGGATGGATGGATGGTGGATGGATGGATGGATGGATGGATGGATGGATGGATGGATGGATGGATGGATGGATGGACGGATGGAACAAATACTTAGCTTATCTCAGGATCTGATCTGAGAATATACCTTAGAGAACTTGGGTTTTACTCTGTTTTCTATAGCAAAATTACACAATGCATAAGTCAATAAGAATTTTTCTTCCATATTTTCTTCACTTTTATTGTATTGTATTTCATATGCACATAATGAAACACAGAAATGGCTTTGGTGTCCTTTATGTTCCCTCAGCCTTTAGACTCTCACTTTGAACACACCCCTATGAAGGCATGATATTCAATCCAGTTATTTAAATTTTTGTAAACATCACCAAATACATAAAAGAATAATATTATGGTAGACAAAGTACTAATGATAATGGTTTTGAACACCTTAAAAACCATATATCAATCAGCAAGTCTGAATTCCCAATTTTTTCACAGCTGTTTACTCATTATTTCTATAATTTTTCATTTTCCAGATATTGTTTCTTTAGCTGAAATCTTCTTCAGCTTGTTTAACAAGGTCAATAATTGCCAGTAGTAACAATAAAGAATTATCTACTTGAGCTTTCTCTGGTCCAGAACCTGAGGTTTCTATCTAAAGTTTACTCAGTTTTTTGTCAAACAAAACATCCATGAGATTTGATTGCTCCTTGCCTTTTGAAAGCTATGAGTATAAGCTCTTTTATAGGATGCAGAGCAACTTATATGAAGAATTCATCAAACTGTATAGCATGAACCTTATAGATGCCACTGGGGGATCAATAAGATTAAGTCCCTTCCAGTCTATGACACAGCATGGAAATTTTGGTTCTGTAAATTAAAGTTCTTTACCTATCTTTTAAATGCGTGGTGTTATACCAGAAAGCTGTTTTGAAAACTCCTAATTTGAAGGATGCTATGCAGCAATCCTCTATGACCAGATGAAGTGTCCCATTTAAAAATAAAAGTTTAAGAGCCAGATATATTGATTTTTGCTCCTGTAGGTGTTTATTTGAATTATGCTAATGGTTTCAACAGGAAAATAATTCTATTCATTGTTTTACTGTGTTAGTAAATTACAGAATCAGAGAATAACAAAATATTCTCAGCGGGAAGAGATTGCCTTTCCATGGATCTCATATTTAAACTAAATGTTGACATTAGTTTTCAGGTTTTTTATAAGAAAGTACATTCTACAACTGACATCAATGTCTAGAGGGAAACTTTTATAAAAGTGAATCCATCAAGAGGAAAACATGCTTGACCAATCTAATATCCTTGTATGGCACGAATGGCCAGGTAGATGAGGGAAGAGCAGTGGATGTTGTCTACCTTGACTTCTACTTGGAGGGTGACAAAGCACTGCAATATGTCCTTCTCTGGTCATATTTGAAACTTGCCTGGGCACAATACTGTGCAGCCAGATCTAGGTGAAGCTGTCTTAGCAGGTGGGTTAGACCAGATGACCCCACTGTGGTCCCTTCCAACTCCAACCATTCTGTGATTCTGTAATTCTGAGATTCTGTAATTATTGTTAGTGTTGTTCTGACATCAATTTCTAGAATTCCTTGATTTTTTTTCCCTACAGAAACACACACACATGATTAAAAGTGTGACAAACCGAAAAATGATTCATTGAGTCCATGAGAAATATGCCAGCATGTTTTTCTTCTGCATCCTAACAAAAGGGTGAAAAACCAGCAAGGCACAGCTTCCAACCTAAACTTTAAAAGGAGAAACTAAAACCAAACAAGCTAAAGGCAGAAAATTAGCTGAGATCTGACATGAAATAACTTCTAAGGCTTACAGAAAAATAAAGTGAAAGCAAGGCAATGCTACTTAAACATCCTGAGGAAAAACACACAAATGAAATAATGTCCATATTTTTGCTTATTCTTATTTCATGTGTGTGTTCTTCCTTGCTCTGAATATATAGAGCCATTCATTGCATTCAAATATACCTTATCTTTTGATTGTGGACACAACTCCATTCTGCTTAGGCGAAAAGCAGTGGTCAGAAAAGCTAGAGCCCCTTTCATCATCTGCCAGCAAAGGATCTGACCCCTGGATACTTACATATAGAAGGAGAGCCAAAAAAAGTATGCTGTCAGGAAAAGCCTCCATTTGCTGCTATTTTGTTCATCCAAACTAAACTGCAACCTTTTCTTTCCCTTATAATGTGCATAAAATATGTCATGTAGAAACCAAAATATTCCTTGTGAGCAGGAGCAATTCTGCCCAACCTTGCAGCTACATGGAAAAAAAAAGACAATAAAATTGACAAAAGAGAGTCTATTTGCACACTCATTTTCCACAAGACATTTTCACTTTAGCTTGCAGGTATTTTGGGGCAGGCCAGGAAGGAAAAATATAAGCATCTGAGTAGTGGATGTACAGCCAAAGCATTGCTTGCTGACACCACTGGCACTGTGTCAGCTGAGGTGAAGGTAGCAATTCAACCATCCCAGACAATCAACAACTAGACTAACACTGTGGCCTGGTATGGAAGGAGTAGGACAACTCTGCAAAAATCATATATATTCCTGCTTTCAACAACATCTGCTGTATGATAACAAAGTGCAAAATTATTTCAGTCTTCATTTACATTTTCCTTCATGAATAGGAGTGCCTGTATCTGCTACAAAGAAGGTGGATATTTAAAAACCCAAACTCATGGCCAAAATAGATGAAATAAGCATAACTACTTGCTTCAGACCTAACAAGTGAGTCAGCAGTCAGATCCTATTTCCTTTGTTGAAGTCAGAAAACAAATTAAGCTGACAGCATGCCTCTAATGGTGATGACATCACTGAGAGCAAAGTTATTTTCAGTCTCTACAGCACCGGTAAAGGAGAAACATAAAAGTGAGAAAGGGAAACTTAACTTTTTACTCATGCCTACTCCTAATACGTTTGTTTTGCACCCCCTCCCTCAAGTTAGGGATTTTTTGCTTTTGTCTTTCTGTGTTTAAAAGTATACATTTATTTTTCAAAAGCCTGTAACCATATAAGACATTTTTCTTTCTTTCTTTCTTTAGGAAGCACTAAAACATAAGATTTACAGCAATTTTATCCTTGTATGAAGTGGAAAAAAGTCCCCCAAATACTTCAGAATTGCATCTAAATAAAGCAGAGAAGAGTCTAAACCATTTCCCAAAATGATCAAAAGTGACCTTATATGAAATCTGTCAGTCTTCAGATGCCCAACCTGTTGGCCCTGTGGGCAGTATAGTATGTGGCTCTACATCTGCAAAAATACCTCTCTCTCAACTGCATTGCTTTCTTTTAAAGTAGAGGTGGAAAAGCTTCTGCTTTTTTGACAGTACAAAAACTGCACTTTGAAGAGTTTTCTAACTTGGAAAAAAAATACTTTCTGGGACAGTGGCTGAGAGGCACTATTAAGGTGGATATAGGGAGACTCGAGGGGATTTCGGGAAAAGCGGGCCTTTCTACATGAAAAGCCTGAAGCACAGAGTGACATAAAAAATGCATGAGGCTGAGAAGCAGTAGAAAAGAAGATGCATGAGCATACAGGCCCATGAACAAGATAAAGGAGAAAATGAATAAATAAGCCAAGGCAGGGTTCTGCCAAGCTATGAGGCTGAACCTGAGTAAGAAGCAGAAAGAAGTGAAAGTGTGGAAGTGTCAAGGGAGATGGGAGCAGCCTGGCTGTGTTGGTGAGTGATGAGATGTGAGGTGATGAGAACGTTGCAGCAACAGGGCTGCAACTGCTGGCACTGGCAACAGACAGGAAGGAAATGCTGAATAGACAGTATGCAGCTCCTGAAGGTACATGATTTAGTGAGAAGCTGATGACTTGACAAGGAGGATTAGAGAGGTTGGTTTCTTGTGCAGCAAGTGGGAAGTTATTGAGAGAAGGAGAAGAAAATTTTTGAATGCACCACATAACATATGTAGATAATTAAAAAATAATGACAGGGCAGAAAGAGGAGTCATAGTAAGCAAGAAACTAGAGGTACACAAGGCGAGTGGGCACCTCAGACCTACTTAATATAATGCAATGAGAGCAGGCAATCTTCTGCCAAGTGCCAGACTTAAGCTGCGTGAGAAGGATGAAGAAGACCTTGAAAGAAACATGAGAATGAAGTTAAGAAAAGCCTGTCCATCTTCAGAAGCTGAAATGAAGAAGAAATGTACAGAGGATTACGAGGACTGAGAAAAGGCAGTCAAAGCTGGCCGGAAGGAAATTAGTGATGGATTTCCTGCTTGTCTCCAAGCAAAAAATAAACCCAATGAGGAATGTCACATTTCAGACAAGAGCATTCATGACATGATGTGCCATGAATGTTCAACGTGTTCTGTTGACTTAAGTGTACAAATTTTGTCATACAGAGGAGTGCTGCTTTAAGGAGCTAATAAAAAATCTCTTTGTCCTGAGAAACTATTAAACCGTAAAAAATCTGTAGTAATGAAATTAATAATTGAGGAAGCCCTGCAACAGACCAATTCAGCACTCTCTGGAGATGGCCATCTTATTGCAATTTACATTCTCTCTTAACCAACGTCATTGGTAGGGGATCTAGAAAGCAAAAAGTAATGAAGCACTGAAATACTGCAGGAACACTGTCAACACTGATCAAAGCCCTCATCGTAGTTTTTGTTCAACTAGGGCAAGCAGTGCATTTGTAAACAGCAGAGGAGCATTCATTCTGATGAAGCAGGCAAAATAACGTCATTCCTTCCTGAAAATTGTGATTTTTAAAATAGCTTCTTTGAAGTCAGACAAAGTTTCAGTTTGCTGAAAGTGAATCAGTAGAGGAACAATATAATCCTGACAACTCATTTAATCCCTTCTACTGTCTGTGGTGATGTAATACCAAAAACTCTATTAACTTATATGTCCACTCATGAGCTGAAAATTTACTTCTTACTGCAAGTATTAAGCTAAGCCATTGGAAATTGTATCCAGCTGTAACAGATTTAAAGAGAGAGGGAATGGTTGTTTGTTTCACTAATCTTGTATCAAGTGACTTTAAAAAAGAAAGTACTGACAGAGTTCTACAAATGTTTAGAGCATCTCTCTGGCATATCACTATGAAGACAACAGCCTTTACGATTTTCTGTGATTCACTAAATATATACTGAAGTACATACAGATTTAACTGGCTATTCACATCTAAGACACAACCACTCCTTATAAACTTATAAGCTCCTTTAAAACTGTTCTGCTCTTTTCCCTCTTTAAAAAGCCATCTTCTATTCTCAGCATTCCCTCTCCACTTTATCCTACATCTTACATTACCTTCCTTGGCACTTAATGAAGAATGACCAACAAGCCAAAAATCTTCCACGATCTCCCTTCCTCCAGTATCTTGCCCATCTAGTAGTAGATCAAGTCCATACCACTCATTAGCTTAAGCCCAGAACATAAAACAGTATCAGACTTTACAGTTTCTGAGTCACCTGTCACATATATACAATTTTGCAACACTAAAGCTCAAAGTAAGGAACCACATCTTAACACAGTCTTCAGCTGCTCTGCAGCACAGGATAAATGTTGCTGCCTCCTCATCCTGCTACTCCTTTTGGCAAGTTTGGGATTTCGGAGCAAGGCCCTGAGTGTGTCTTTGCTCCATCAAATAGGACAAAGTGGGTCAACACAGCCTGGGCAGAGTGAGGTACTTATGAGAGGGTTGTTTCATCTATCATATTTTTCTTCATTACTTCCAGATAATGCTTCCAAAGCTGTCTTCCATCACTTTCATGCTTCCCTTCAGTAAGCAGAGACTTTGGGGGACAGAAACATGCACTCACTGTGGAACTGTGTCATTGCAATGTGCTGAAATGATTGCTGGGGATGTAAAGTATCTATATTTAGAGAAGTCACCTTTTCACCAGAAAAATCAATCACTTGTAGGACACAAGGAAGGATGTCAGTATACTTTGGAGTTTGATAGTTCCCAGCCAATACTGAGTGCTGAAAAAACACTTCAGGGTAATGCAGTTGTCAGTGAAGTTCCTTTTTGGTGTATCAACAGCACATAGGAGTGTGAATCCATCATTTCACTGAATCACGGAGGGGCCCAGGGCTCATACAGGGAGCTGAGGAAAATACTACCTCTACACAGCCTCTTGTACGATGTACACCATTATGATCCTTACTGATTTACATCTGATGATGTAACAGGTTTTACTGATCAGTGGAGAACATTTTGGACATGATCACAAACCTGGGCCCCCTCTGGCACTGCTTTGTTCTCCACAGGGCAAAAGGCAAGGCACAAAGGTGAGATGCTGAAAAGCAAGTGAACTGTCTTGAGAGAATACATGGATCTTTCAAACCAGTAGAGGTAACAAACACTATTTTTATGTATGATCACTTCAACAGCACATATCCTGGAAATATCCCCAGACTACTGGGAATGAGCATCAGGTGTTGTGAGACAAGATAAAGGACAGCTGTTAGCTTAGTCTGGAGAATCTTGTTCAGTCTAATTAAGGGTCAGTAAAGAGAAAATGAAGCTTTCTAGATTAAAGGGATTCTTGGCTAAGAGATGCTGGATAATCTATAAAAGGAAGTGAAGAGTAAGATTGTTAGAGTAGATTTGGTAACTAGCTTTCAAAGAGACCAAGGTACTATTTAATTGTGAGGGCATAAAATCAGAAAATTTAGGTAGTAAGGTTAAATAGCAAAAAAGTGAGATAAAGTAGGCTTTGCTTGTCAGTAGGCTCTTTAATTTGATAATAATAAAAGGGTCTGTGACCCTTAAATTCCTGGATCTGTGGGGGGTAGGGTGCATAAGTAATGCTGTGGCCTCTTCTAGACAGTGTGTTTTATAGCAATGATTTGTGAAGCTGTTGAGTTTTTTATTGCTATATTGTTATATTGTATAATATAACATCATATTCTACCTCAATCACCACTGCTTTTGTTTTGGGTTTTTTTTGTTGCCTGGTTTTGTAAAAGCTATCTTTTGTTGTATTTAACATAAGAGAACCCTGACCCTTGAACATTGATGCTTGTTCATACTCCACCATTTCCTTTTTGTCTTAAAATACCCCAATCTGAAATTCTAATCTGCTTCTCAATGTTCCACTGCAAAGGGGTGACAACTTACATTCAGTATTTGACAGCAGGTCTCCATGTAAGATTTCAAAGCTCAGCAAGAGGTTTCTTATACTCTGTGGTGAACAGGATAAATTTTGTCATTCAGACGATAAATTTGAGCTATCTGTAGGTACAGAAACACTAAAATGAGAACATATGTTGGAGACAGGTATGCTGTAATGCGACCATATTTTATTGAATTCCAGATTTCCACTCAGGATGTAGAAACCACAGGCACAATTATTTCCTGTTAGCATAGTGACCACAGATAAAACTTGGATAAGTAATTCCATCGAGCCTGATGCATTATGCTTTACCCTTTCAGTGC